>NW_020175672.1:5002982-5149720 GCF_003031525.2 Neophocaena asiaeorientalis asiaeorientalis | reverse complement strand
GCGGGCCTCTCACTGTTGTGACCTCTCCCCTTGTGGAGCACAGGCTCCAGACACACAGGCTCAGCAGCCATGGCTCACGGGCCCAGCCGCTCTGCGGCATATGGGATCTTCCCGGACTGGGGCACGAACCCGTGTCCCCTGCATCAGCAGGCGGACTCTCAACCACTGCGCCACCAGGGAAGCCCGTCAATTATCTTTTAAAGAGATTCAGATAAGAGAAAAAGTTTTATATATATATATATATATATGTATATAAATACATTTTCCTTCTGCCTGAAAGACTTCTTTTAATATGGCTTGTGGCTGCCATAATTAAATATCAGAGATTGGGTGGCTTAAACAACAGGAACTTATTTTTTTACAGTTCTGGAGGCTGGAAAGTCCAAGATCAAGGCGCTGGCTGATTCGGTTCCCTGGTGAGGACTCTATTCCTGGCTTGCAGATGGCTACCTTGCCACTGCGCCCCTGCATGGTAAAGAGAGAGAGCTCTGGTCTCACTACAGGGGCTCCTTCCTCATGATCTCATATAAACCTAATTGCCTCCCAAAGGCCCCTCCTTCAAATACCGTCACATTAGGGGTTAGGGCTTCATATGACTTTTGGGCAGACATAAACATTCAGTCCATAACAGCTGGTAATGAATTCTTTCAGTGTTTGTTTCTCTTAAGAAGTCTATTGACTTCATTTTTGAAGTTATTTTTGTGGGCTATAGTTTCTACATTGACAGATTTTTTTTTTTTCCTTTCCACACTTTGAAAGATGTCATTGCACTGTCTTTTCATGTGCATGGTTTCCAATGAAAAATCTGCCTCATCCTACTTTGTTTCTCTCTACATAATACATCTTCCCCGCTCTAGCTACTTTTCAGATTTTACCTTTATCACTTGTTTTGAGCAATTTGATTATGATGTGGCTTGGTATAGTTTTTTCATGATTCTTGAGCTTCTTAATGGGTGGTTTTACAGTTTTCATCAAATTTGGAAATATTTTAGCCACTATTTCTTCAAATATTTTTTGCCAAATGTTTTTCCTGTCTCCCCTCCTCTTCTCTTTTGGGGAGCTCAGTTACATATATATTAGACCACCCAAAATTGTCACACAGCTCACAAATGCTCTGTACGTTTTCTATTTTTGCTAGTCTTAATCTTTTCTTATGCAATATCTAATCTGCCATTAATTCCTGTCACAGTTAATTTTCAACACACAAATTGTGGCTCTCCCCTCTAAAAGTTCAATTTGGGTCTTCTTTGTATCTTTCACGACTCTACTTAAGATATTCAATCATTCCTATAACTTCTTGAACATTTGGAATACAGTTATAATAACTATTTCTGTCTGTTAATTCTAACATCTGTATCAGTTCTGGCTCAGTTTCAATGGATTGATATTTCTCTTTATTCCTGCTTCTGTGCATGCCTGGAAATTTTTAATTGGATACCAGATATTGTGAATTTTACCTTGTTGGATGCTTGATATTTTTGTGTTCCTATAAATATTATTAAGCTTTGTACTAGGACTCAGTTGAGTTATATGGAAACAGTTCAATCCTTCAGGTTTCACCTTTGAGATCTTTTAAGTGGGAACAGCGGCATTTAATCTAGGGCTCCTTATTTCCCACTACTTCTAAGTATTTTACCCAATGCCCTTGAATTATGGGTTTTGTAGTCTGGCTGGTAGGAACAGGTGTTATTCCTGGCCCTCTGTGAGCTCTGAGTACTGCTCCTTCTAATTGTTTTGGATAGCTCTTCCCCCGTGTTTTTTTGTAGTCTCCTAACACACATGTGCTAATGAGTACTCTTCAAGACACTGAAGGGAAATCTTCTTCAGATGTCTGGAGTTTTCTCTCTGTCCAGCTCTCCCTTCTCTGCTACCCTGCATTCTGAACTCCAGCCACCATAGTCTCTCCAGACTATCAGCTCTGTCTCCACAACTCAAGAGTCAGCCAGGCCCTCTTTGGTTCCTCCTTCCTGTGCCATGGCCTGGAAACATTCTCAAAACAGTAAGCTGGGCTCAGCTTGTTTTCCTTCTCTTGAGGATCAATGTCTTTTGTTGCTTGGTATCCAAAGTCTTGAAAACCACTGTTTCACATGTTTAATCTATTTTTATAGTTGTTTCAAGTGAGAGGATAAATCTAGTACCTGTTACTCCATCTTGGCTGGAAGCAAAAATCTTGGATTTATTCTTCATATTATAGTTACTGTATACACTTTACAAACACTAATTTATCACACTGCTAACCATATAGTATAAATTTTGCTCTACCATAAATGATGGTTTTTAATACCTAATTACAAAAATGTATCTGCCAAGAAGAATTCTCAGTTCTTTGGTATTCTAATAAAAGATAAAATATCTGTGAGCCTTATTAACTGGAATCATTTTTAATGCAATAAGAATACAGTTATAAATGACACAATTCAGTTATAATGACCATAAGCCATGGGGTAAGATTGAGTTTACATGACTACTATCTATGACTAGTTAATTGTTGTTAAATTCTTTACTATCTAGTAAGAATACAAATCTTTTTCTATTCTGGTTTCTTTTCCATGGAATGTTTTCAGGATTTTCTTATCTCCCATACAGGGTCTCCTGTCTGATTTATTTTCTCCATTCTTAGTTCTCAAATTATTACTCTCTCTCCTAACACGTTTAATTTTCTGAGTCTGTGAAAATTTGTTTTGTTTTTGAATCATGATAGCTTGCATATAGCTGACAGCACTCAAAACTGGGTGGGACAATTAAGGTTCCAGGATGTAAAAAAAAAAAATCATAAAAAGCAGGAGATTTATAAGAGACATCTCATTTTTCCAATCCATTTATGAGTAATTCATATTAATGTACCTACATCAAGACGAGAGGAGCTTGCTATAATGGATACAAAGCCATAAATTCTTTAGTGAAACATGAAATGAAAGAAAATCAAAAGAGAAACGAAGTGAGGTGCAGTGGAAAGAGGAATGAACCAGGGCTCTAGGGCTTCAGTCCAGCTCTGGCACTGACTGGCTTTGTGGGTTTTGGATAAATTGCCTAACTTTCTCTGGACCTGCTTCCATGTTGGTAAAATGAGAAGCCTGGACTAGAAGACTAGCAAAGTTCTTAACAGATCTACAATTCTATGAGTCTAAGTCTATAAAAGAAATACCTACTTGATCACAGAGAATGGGGTACTGTCATTTTAGCTGACAGAAGCTAGCTTTCTTTGACCTTATAAAGACCATTTATGTACCTTCTTTTCATTGTTTTTTATGGCTTAAAAACTGCCTCTGTAGAGCTGGTTACAGGGAATGGGGTAGACAATATACAGGAAGAAACCAAAGCCTTCTGGAAGAGAAGGAACCAGGACCCCAACCCCTGATCCCACAGGTTTCAAGTTAGGAAGATCTGTCAGGATAGACCATGGTGTCCCTAAGTAAAGGGAAGGGCACAAGTCCCTCGAAGTGAAGTTATCTGTAGGAAATGGGGAATCCAAACCTAGGAGGACATTTTGGCACAATACGTGGAACTGATGCCATTAGCTCCTTCAGTCCTGGATATCTTAGCCCAGAGGTTTGTTCTGGGAACCATGGCTGAGCAAGGGAGTATAAAGTAAAAGAATATGTCACCTGGGAAACCAGTGTGGAGTTCCACTGAGGTCTGAGTGGGGGCCGACTGCTATATAGCAGCACTGGACAATAGTCCAGGCATTAATAGTGGTGAAGCCAAGGCAGTGGGTGGATTCTCAGATTCCAGTTCACAAGTAAGATGGTCTCTTTCTGGCTCTAGGACAGCTGGGAGGCTCAAGGAAAGACTCCATATCCCGCTAATGGGGCAGGTTTGGGAAAATAAAGGACATGTGGCAATATATGCACCCTGAGTTGATGAAGCAGGCTATGATAGTCACACGAACATGGACACTTGCTTTTTGGGCTAAACCTTCCAGAGAGTTTCAGAAGACATTTGAAACATATTAGATCTGTTCATCAAATGGTATAATCTAAAATGTATCATTCCCTCAGTATCCATTTATGATAAAAACTCTCCAGAAAGTGTGCATAGAGGGAACATGCCTACATAATAAAGGCCATATATGATAAACCCACAGCTTACATCATACTCAATGGTAAAAAGCTGAAAGCATTTCCTCTGAGATCAGGAACAAGACAAGGATGCCCACTCTCACCACTTTTATTATTCAACATAGTTTTGGAAGTCCTAGTCACAGCAATCAGAGAAGAAAAAGAAATAAAAGGAATCCAAATTGGAAAGGAAGAAGTAAAACTGTCACTGTTTGCAGATGGCATGATACTATACATAGAAAATCCTAAAGACGTCATCAGAAAATTTTAGGGGTCATCAATGAATATGGTAAAGTTGCAATATACTGAAATCTGTTGCATTTCTATACACTAACAGTGAAATATCAGAAAGAGAAATTAAGGAAACAATCCCATTTACCATTGCATCAGAAGAATAAAATACCTAGGAATAAACCTACCTAAGGAGGTAAAAGACCTATACTGGGAAAACTATAAGACACTGATGAAAGAAACTGAAGATGGCACAAACAGCTAGAAACATATGCTGTGTTCTAGGATTGGAAGAATTAATATTGTTAAAGTGACAGTACTACCCAAGGCAATCTACAGATTCAATGCAATCCCTATCAAAATACAAAGGGCATTTTTCACAGAACTAGAACAAATAAATTTAAAACTTGTATGGAAACACAAGAGACCCTGAATGGCCAAAACAATCTTGAGACGAAAAACGGAGCTGGAGGAATCAGGCTCCCTAGCTTTGTAAAGTTGCAATATACTGAAATCTGTTGCATTTCTATACACTAACAGTGAAATATCAGAAAGAGAAATTAAGGAAACAATCCCATTTACCATTGCATCAGAAGAATAAAATACCTAGGAATAAACCTACCTAAGGAGGTAAAAGACCTATACTGGGAAAACTATAAGACACTGATGAAAGAAACTGAAGATGGCACAAACAGCTAGAAACATATGCTGTGTTCTAGGATTGGAAGAATTAATATTGTTAAAGTGACAGTACTACCCAAGGCAATCTACAGATTCAATGCAATCCCTATCAAAATACAAAGGGCATTTTTCACAGAACTAGAACAAATAAATTTAAAACTTGTATGGAAACACAAGAGACCCTGAATGGCCAAAACAATCTTGAGACGAAAAACGGAGCTGGAGGAATCAGGCTCCCTAGCTTCAGACTATACTACAAAGCTACAGTAATCAAAAGAGTATGATGCTGGCACAAAAACAGACACATAGATCGATGGAACAGAATGGAAAGCTCAGAAACAAACCCACACACTTATGGTCAATTAGTCTATGACAAAGGAGGCAAGAATATACAATAGAGAAAAGAAAGACAGTCTCTTCAATAAGTGGTTCTGGGAAAACTGGACAGTTACATGTAAAAGAATTAAATTAGAACATTTTCTCACACCATATATAAAAATAAACTCAAAATGGATTAGGGATCTAAATGTAAGACTGGAAACCATAAAATTCCTAGAAGAAAACACAGGCAGAACACTCTCTGACATAAACCACAGCAATAGTTTTTTTGGATCTGACTCCTAAAGCAAAGGAAATAAAAGCAAAAATAAACAAATGGGACCTAATTAGACTTAAAAGCTTTTGCACAGCAAAGGGTACCATTGACAAAAACGAAAAGACAACCTACAGAATGGGAGAAAATATTTCCAAGTGATGTGACTGACAAGGAGTTAATATCTAAAATACATAAATAGCTCATACAGCTCAATATCAGAAAAACAAACAACCCAATCATGAAGTGGGCAGATCTAAATAGACATTTCTCCAAAGAAGACATACTGATACCCATCAGGCACATGAATAGATGCTCAACATCACTAATTATTAGAGAAATGCAAAATAAAACTACAATGAGGTATCAACTCACACTGGTCGGAATGGCCATCATCAAAAAGTCTACAAATAATATATACTGGAGAGGGTGTAGAGAAAAGGGAACCCTCCTACACTGTTGGTGGGAACGTAAATTGGTGCAGCCACTATGGCGAACAGTATGGAGGTTCCTTAAAAACTAAAAATAGACTTACCATATGATCCAGTAATCCCATTTCCTGGAGGAAACTCTAATTTGAAAAGATACATGCAATCCGATGTTCATAGCAGCACTATTTACAATAGCCAAGACATGGAAGCAACCTAAATGTCCATCAACAGATGAATGGATAAAGAAGATGCGGTGTGTATATATACACACACACACACACAATGGAATATTACTCAGTTGTAAAAAGAATGAAATTTTGTTATTTGCAGTACCGTGGATGGACTTGCAAGGTATTAGACTAAGTGAGATAAGTCAGAGAAAGACAAATACTGTATGATATCACTTATATGTGGAATCTAAAACAATACAAAAAACTAGTGAATATAACAAGGAAAAAATAATCTATCAATCCCATGGAGCAGTTGTTAGACTTTAATCTGTCTGAGGATTTTCTTGATTTTGTTACCTTATTCCTGGATAATCCTTCCTATGCCATGCCAACCCCACTCTGTGTCTCTTGGCTTTTACATTCTTACTGGAGCTTATCACACCCCTCCCTGTTGGCCCCTCTTCAAGCATAATGGAACTTACTGTTTTCCTTCTTCTTTGAGAAATCAGTCAGCCCTTCCCATGCTCCAGTTATCATTAGTGCTCTTCTAGGAACTCTAATTTGTCTGTTTTTGACTAACCAATGCCAACCTGAATTCTGGTTCTCCTATCATCGCATTATGTCCTATTAAGTTTTCCTTTTTTCATTGGCTTTACTAATATCAAAAAAAATTCCCCATCTCCCAATGCAGCAAATCCTGAAATCTGTAGCAGGACCCATGGGATCTAAGAATGAAATACCTTGTAGTGAGTAACAGCCCAGAATAGCATGGAGGAGTCTGACAGCCAGTCTTTACGCTAAGCATTAGACAATGTGTTAAAGTGTGCAGACATTAGCTGAAATCAGATTGTAAGGAAGCTTTCCAAAGGTTCTGATTTGGGTTTTGGCTGGATCTCATTCTTCCTTTTGTAGGCCAAAAAAACCCCAGCTGCACATGTACACACACATATACCCCAATCATCTTATCATATGGTTTGGCAGTAAAAGTTAATTACTATCATTTTATCATAGTATGCTCATCCCCTCAAAAAGCTACACGGACCACAACTCTTATCAGTCAAAGATGTAGTATTACTGAATACAGACTCACTTATTAACTCACTCATTCACTCTTTGTTCATTATTGGGTCATATTCAGAAATTAAAATGTCTAACACTTAGTTCTGAAGGCAGAAGTATAAATCAAAAAGCCAAAAAAAAGAAAAAAAAATCTATACTGGGAAATCTGAAAAGCTGCAATTCACAAAAAAGTAGAATGTTAAGTTTTCCCGACAACCTGTCATGTCTAGAATGTTTCAGAAGAGAAGAAATGAATACGCCTTGGAGGTAATGAAAAAGACCAAATTATAAACCATTTCACTTGAAATTCCAACCACACTTCTCTTAGAAACAGTGCATTAAGTAAACACTTCTGTGACTCAAACACTAAATTATTTAGCAATTGCTGAGTATATTTCTGCTCTTATCAAGCATGCTCTTTTTTAAAAATAGTTATTTGCTATGAAACCATAAGGGTTAGTTTTTTATAAAAGAAAGTTATCAAGACCATAGAAATTTGGGGACTTCCCCGGTGGCGCAGTGGTTAAGAATCCACCTTCCAATGCAGGGGACACGGGTTCGAGCCCTGGTCGGGGAGGATCCTACATGCCGTGGAGCAACTAAGCCCGTGCGCCACAACTACTGAGCCCGCATGCCACAACTACTGGAGCCCACGCACCTAGAGCCCGTGCTCCGCCATAAGAGAAGCCACCGCAATGAGAAGCCCGGGCACCACAACAAAGAGTAGCCCCCGCTCACCGCAACTAGAGAAAGCCCGCGCACGCAGCAACAAAGACCCAGTGCAGCCAAAAATAAATAAATAAGTAAATAAATTAAAAAAAAAAAAAAGACTATGGAAATTTTAGCGTGCACAGTGTCATTAAAATTACGAAGTTATTACTTTTGGCTTGGAAACACTTTTCAATCGCATCAGGACTCAAACTTCTTCAAGTGGAAAGCAATCCAATTTTGGTATTTTCTAATGGAAAACTGCAGTGCCTGTCACTTAATGCCTCTAATGCCTTTAGGTAGCTAAAGTGACGGCCTGACATGGGGCACTAAAACGTTCCATGTTCTTTATTCACTCAAACACTCCATCTGTGTGTGTACTAGTTAGTGGCTAAGGAACTGAAATTTAAGGCTGTTGTTAGGAGGAAGCATTTACAATTGTATCATCAAATCCTTAATAGCTCTGAGTGGTTCTTGTACTTCAATATAAACTTCCATTTTCCTTGACCTTTCAGGAGGAAGTTCAATTTACCGATACAGTTTGTGACAATGGTTTTTACTGCACAGTTGAAAAAAAAAAATTAGGAACTGTCATAATAGGCCCCAGGTTTTGGGGTAATTTTTAATGTTGATATTGTTGGTTGACTTATAAACAGACCCAAATAAAAAAGAATCCAAACTTCCAAAATATCCAGTGATAAAATATTAGTGACAACGACTAGCATTTAAACTGTTTGGAGAGACAGAGTATGATACAGAGGCTGAGTTAGAAGAAATATTAGAATGTTGGTAACAGGTGATATGTAATAATCTAAAGGTAATAAAGAATTAAAGATTTATTGGACTTCCCTGGTGCCGCAGTGGTCTAAGAATCCGTCTGCCAATGCAGGGGACACGGGTTCGAGCCCTGGTCAAGGAAGATCCCACGTGCAGCGGAGCAACTAAGCCTGTGCGCCACAACTACTGAGCCTGCGCTCTAGAGCCTGTGAGCCACAACTACTGAGCCCACACGCTGCAACCACTGAAGACCGCGTGCCTAGAGCCCGTGCTCCACAACAAGAGAAGTCACCTCAATGAGAAGCCCACACACCGCAACGAAGAGTAGCCCCTGCTCACCGCAACCAGAGAAAGCCTGCACGCAGCAACGAAGACCCAACACAGCCAAAAATAAATTAAAAAAAAAAAGATTTACTACTTATCCACCAAATTGGAAAGTTAAGCAATATCAAGTGTTTGTGGAGATCAAAGCATCAGGGACTCTCATACACTGATGGTTGGTTCATATTCTTTGGGAAACAGTTTAGCATTATCTAATGAAGCTGAAGATCATCACCCATCAATTCCATTCCGAGGTTTCACACAAGCGATGCTCCTGCATATCTGTAGCAGAACTTTGGACAAGAGTGTTCACGGCAGCATTGTTCAACTCCCAGCTGGAAACAACGCAATGTCGGCCGGTAGCACAATGAATAAATACACTGAGGTATATTCATATATTCATTTAATGGAAGAATACAAAGCAAATTAGAACCGCATGCAACACGGACGAATCTCACAAACCTAAAACTAACGTCGAGTGCTGAGCCAGAGAAGCAAGGCACAAAGGTGCAGCACGATCGGACTCCATGTACATCAAGTTCAAAAATGGGCAAAACTTCGGTATCTATAGATACATACATAGATGGTGAAACTATAAAGAAAAGACTCAGAGTAGAAGTTCTGGCTGTGAGGAGGGAGTTACTTGTAAGTGGCACTGGGGAGGTCTCAGGGGTGCTGTCACTAAGTTCTATCTCTTGACATTGGTGATAGGCAGATGTGTGTTTGCTTTTCATTGAATTATACATTTGCTTATGCACTTTTCTTTTTCTGCATTGTATTTTATCAGTAAAAAATCCCATCTCACTCCAAATTGAAAGTTTTAGGACAGGATTTACAACTCAAGTTACCTGGCTCCAGTTCAATGACTTAATTACAAAGGTCCTGGCACGGACTTTGGGTTTTAAAGGAAAACACACACCCACATCTTACAACCTACAATTTAAGGTCTGAAGGGTCCTTAAAGATAATCAAATCTAGTTGGACCTTTTAAATAAGGATCTGCAAGAAAGGGCAGAGTATAGGGACGAGGCCCCTCAGGAGGTGGTGAGACATCTGGGCCCAGGCTTCTGTTTCTGAACAAAACGCTTTTCAGAGATCTCATGTTTCATCTTCTCTCCTGTGAAAACCAAATCACTTCAGTGCACTTCCACTTCCTTATCTATAAAATGAGGAAATGGACTAGGTGACCAGCAAGGTATTTCTAGTTCTACTTTCGATGGTTCTGTGAAAGTACAGAAACTTTAGGAAAAACTTGAAACATGAGCTTTTCTAATTACCGTCTTGAGAAGGCTTTTTTTTTTTTTTTGGAAGTTAGAGATACTCAAAATAACATAGCTGGCTGGAAGGGAGAAATGCCATCACTTAACTTTTGGTAAAGATGAAGAAGACTTGCCCAAAAACAATCTGAACTTTTTCCCCTTAAAAACAAGTCAACCCAAAGGAAGGATGAATCAAGGGCCAATTTGCTCATATCAGTGGAACACAGTGTCCATTGGGACTGAACAATAGTTCAACACCTTGCTCTTTTCCCACCCCGCTCCTCCCAAAGAGGGCTCTGGTGTGCAGGATGGGTTCTCAGAAGCCGTCTTGGATACGTGGTTCTGGAATCAAGCAGGGTGTCCATCACCCCCTCCTGTCCGAGTCTCCACCCAGTGATGTCAGGTGATCCAACACTGTTCAGGGGCCCCAGGGATGCTATGGCTCGGATTTAACAATCACATAGTGCATACACTGTCATCTCAAAAAGCAGATGAAAGAATTACATGCTTTGAAATCAATGGGGGAAAGGGACTCCACATCAGGCTGTCCGAGATACACGATTAATCAGCGGAGGTTGGAGGATGATGGGGAGGGCGTGTGGGGGAGGGAGGAGGGTGCACAAGGAGGAAGTGCGTAATTAGGGATGGGTAGATTTGGATATGCAGCTTTGCCATGATCTCCCCTTGCTCGTCTTGGTTCTTTTGCGGTAACCCCCCAGCTAAGGGTGTAGCCGAAGCCCCCATTTATTCTGCTGGGGTAGTTCCTTTGCTATCCTTGGCAAGTTTTCTGTCTTGTCACTTCCGGTTTGCCTCCGGTACTGCTTCTTTGTATCTGTGTTCTCTGTTTATATTCATTTCTCATACACCAATCTCTGCTTCCTATTAGCATCTGCTTCTTGCACATTAGGGGTGAGAGGACAGAGAGAAGTCATTTCTTTTCTCCATTTTTCTTTATCAGGGCATCTATGTGAAATGTTCTCTCCTGGTGTTTGTTCCCTTTCAGCCAGAGAAATGTGACCCTAGAGCTTCATGACGCTCATGTGGGAAGGAATTATGAACAGCGAATAAGAGGCTAAATGAGGGTGGCGGAACCTATTTACTTCATTAAGGTTCCTTCAGGGAAAATGCAAGAACGGGAAACTGAGAGTTAAGGGTTAATACTAAAAGAATAAAAGATCCATTTGACTCAGAGCAATCTTCAGTCTGCCTGGATTCTATCAGACACCCTTCTCCATGGGGAAATCGTTACAGAGAAATGACATGCAAAGTGCACCATAAAGCATCTGAGTCAAACCAGAGGGAGGATGACTCAACCGATCGTTTTACGTTTTAATAGAAGGCACTGCAGATCTGTACCCAGTGCACGGTTCAGCGTGGGGCGTGCATCCCCTCCCCAAAACTTCTCCGTCAGGTGGGAGGGGAGTTCCCAGAACCTGACAGAAATTATTCTGTCTTAGTGAAGAACCAAGTCAAAACTCACAGCAGAGAATCACAGCCTAAGAAAAGACAACCGATAGTCAAATGCAGAAAAAAGGGGAGCCTGCAAGCCTGTCTGATTCCAACTTTAGCATTACTGTCAAACCTAAGACCGTCAAAAACTGAACACAGTTAATTAGTGGACTTCAAATCTGATTAAGGGGGTGGGGGAAAGAAGAGGGAGAGGGAAAGAGAGGGAGGAGAGAGAGAAAGAGAGAGAATATTTAAGTGTTATAATTTAAAAACATTGCTCCTTGAATTCATTTCAAAAGATACTGTGTCATTAATTTCAGGAGTTTACTCACCAGGTCAGTGACAGTGCTGGGCTTGGGTGTCAATGTGAAGAAGCCATATTAGCAAAGCCATCGTTTTCTGGGCTAGTTACTGCTTGTAGGTGCTAATATGTGTAACTTGCCAAAGGTAGATTCATCTGATCAGGAAGTATGGTACTAGCCAGAGACTGGATTATCAAACCTAACTCCTTCTTGGGGAGTGGGGGCAGGCGGCCACCTCCAGACTTACTTTTGACAGAAAGGTCTGCCTGTACATAAAGAATAGCTACAGTTATGTGGCTGTTCATCCCTGTGATCTCTAGCAATGGCTGTTCCACCTCCTTTGAGGGTGCGCTGCTTACAGGTGGGAAGGAAAACAGAAGTGAGTTTCTGTGGCTTGGCAGAAATACAGCTTTCACAGAAAACGTTCTGAATTAAAGGAAACTTGCTTCTTTCATGCACTGGGGTCTTCTGGACAACACGATTCTGTTCTGAAATATTATCTTCTCTGCGGGGTTGCAAGCTGGGATGGATGAAGCTTAGATTGCAGGACGGTTCAGCTGGTAACTAAAACAAAACTCAGCGCCCACGTAGGCAGCGTCCAATCAGGGCGTCAAGGGAGAGGAGTCATCTGGCTCAAGGGTCACTTCGGGAAGTGCTCTGGGAAAGGTCTGTGGATTTTCCACTGAAGCCTGGGCACCCTCACTGCTGTTTTTCCCTTTCAAAATGATTAAAACCGTGAAGCTAAGACCATTGCTTGGCAGTCTGTTAAATCTCCCATCAGGTAACAAAAGCACGTGGACCATCTGTCACCAAGGAGATCAAATGGAGCTGGCATATTAACACACAGGTGAAGTGCTCTCCTGGGAGGATGGGGAAGAGGCAGGAGGTCAATGAAGAGAGATGGGGGAAAAGGATGTGCTTGGAGCC
The DNA here is from genome assembly GCF_003031525.2 of Neophocaena asiaeorientalis asiaeorientalis. Taxonomy (NCBI): domain Eukaryota; kingdom Metazoa; phylum Chordata; class Mammalia; order Artiodactyla; family Phocoenidae; genus Neophocaena; species Neophocaena asiaeorientalis. The sequence goes on along the minus strand of NW_020175672.1, from coordinate 5,136,755 downwards.
TTCCAAGTCCCTGTCCTGTCCTTGGCAGCTTCTCAGGGTGATGAGAAGGATATGCTTCAGATAAAGCAAAGTATATTAAGAAGAGATTATTTTCTAACTCACTGATTGTAAAAAGTGAAATATGCACTGCCATGGAGGAGAAAATACCCTCTTTTCAAATGGTCAGGAAGGGGTATGACCAGGTGGTACCAGGGAATCACCCCAAAGCACCCAGAAGTACCAGGCAGGAACAGACCTCTCAGTACTTTCTTTTCTTTCTTTCTTTTTTGTTTTGGGTTCTGGGTAAGTTCTTTTTTTAAATTTTTGTTTAAATTTTATTATTATTTTTATTTTTGGCTGTGCTGCACAGCATGCGGGATCTTAGCTCCCCCACCAGGGATCGAACCTGTGCCCCCTGCATTGGGAGGGCGGAGTCTTAACCACTGGATTGCCAGGGAAGTCCCAAGTTCTTTTTTTTAAATTAAAGCATAGTTGATGTATGGTATTATATAAATTATGGGTGTACAACACAGTGATTCATAATTTTTAAAGGTTATACTCCATTCATAGTATTATAAAATATTGGCTATATTCCCTGTGTTGTATAATATATCCTTGTAGCTTATTTTATACCTAATAGTTTGTACCTACCCTTATATTGCCCCTTCCCTCTCCCCACTGTTAACCACTAGTATGTTCTCTGTATCTGTGAGTCTGCTTCTTTTTTGTTATAGTCACTAGGTTGTTGTATTTTGTAGATTCCACATATAAGTGATAGCAGACAGTATTTGTCTTTCTCTGTTTCAGTACTTTCTTGATTCTACAATGTACCTGATTCCTATTTCGCCTTCCATCCCTAGACAGAGGGCCCTCCATTTGAGTCCCTGCTCTCCCACCTCCTAGCTGGGTACATTAATTAGTCTCTGTAATCCTTTGTCTTTCCATCTGCAAAATGGCTATGTGAAGACTAAATGAGATGAAGCAATGAAGTATTTAGGATGGTCTTTGTTTTACAGTAAACACCCCACAAATGGCAGCTATGATGATGAAAAGAAAATTAATTTCTTTGTATACTATATAAGATGTGTAATTCTATACATATTGAGAGTTTCTTACATTGAGGCAAACCTGAACTGCATGAAGAGTGAGGTGTGTCTTTGTTTGCCAGATTCTCCAGCTTAAACCTGGGGAAAGCCCAATTTGCTTGATCTCCATCCACGGCCTGTGAGAAAATGATGGGACAATGTGTGGGATCTGGTGCTTTCTGGTAACTTCAACCATGACACCACTGCAGGCTTCCCTCTCTAACACTGCATGATGACCAAGAAGGTCAAATCAGGCAGTAGATATGAGAGCTGTCTGAGAAGTATAACGTACTGTTTGCATCCGGAACTATCCTCACCTCTGTCTTACTACTTCTACACACGATTATATCAAGAATGTCTGCTCTGATGGGCACTTAACCCTAATATATTTCTCTTTCATGCCAAGAGAAAGAGCCTAGCGGATGGGGGGCTTGTACTGATTCTCATCTAACAACATTTCTGGAAGATTCTATCCCCTTATATTTGCTAGAAGGATGTGCCTTGAATAGTCCGCCTTCTATAACAGGCTTTCCCTGTTTTCTCTCTCTGCTATCTTTTGCATGTTTCGTACAAACCAGAACCTTCCTTCATCTTGAGAGACAGCGGGTGTAGCGGTGACCAGCCAGGCTCTGGAGCCAGCCTGCCGGCATCTGCATACTGACCTCAAGCTCTCTGTGAGGATCCCTCATCTGCAATCCAGTTGTCATGAGGAGTAAGTAACCTAAAGCACAAACATGTGAAGCGCCTAGACCAATTCCCGGAGTGCAGTAAGCAGGCACTAAGTACTGTATCAGCAGGGTTCATAGAGGCAGGACCGTGTAATGGTTGAGGACACGGCCTCTACAGCCAGGGTGCCGGGCTTGGAATCCTGACTCTGCCACTCATTTCTGGCCAAACCTTCAGCAAGACACAACTTTTCTGTGCCTCAGTCTTCTGATTTCTACAAAAAGGGTAAGATAAAGAGCACCTACCCTATAGGGTCATAAGGATTAAAACATTTCACATGTTGGTTTGTTCATTAATTCACTCATTCAGTATGCACTACGTGATCAATAAAATTAGCTCTTCTCTGTCAACAAGCCAACGGTTTCCATTCACTTTTCATTCCCAGACTGATGACGGTTGTCCTTTCTTTAAAAAAATTGATTTACGATGTTTCAGATGTACAGCAAAGTGATTCAGTTATATATATATACATATATATATATATATATACCTATTCTTTTCCTGACTCTTTTCCACCTTAGGTTATTACAAGATACTGAATATAGTTCCCTGTGCTATACAGTAGGTCCTTGTTGTTTACCTATCATATATACTGTAGTGTGTATCTCGCTTGTCCTTTTTTCACATTGGCATCTCCTACTTTCAGTCCCGCCACCATAACTCAGACTTGCCCAGCTGCCACCCTATCGCCTGGAATTACAACAGTTCTTTCATTGTATGGATTTAGGGTAACTGGAGGAAGGCTGGGTATCTGCATTTTACCCCCCCAGGGAAGCTGATCCAAGGCAGCCCTACAAACCAGGGAGGTCCACCTGCTACTTCCTTGAGCTGGAGGGCATGCGCAGCTCACCTAAGTTCTTGGTCTCCTTGTATGTAAAAGGAGGATAAAATCTGCCTCCTAGGAGACTGTTTTGAGATTTGAATGTGTTGCCTCACTCCCTGGCATCCTTCAAGCCTTTGCTCAGATGGCACCTTCTCAGGAAGGCCTTCTTGACCACCCTACTTAAAGCCAACCCCCCACCTTCTGCCTGCGCCTCCGTCCTCCTTCCCCACTTGGTGTTGCTTTTGTTTCTCGCAAGGCCACCTTCAAACCTGCTTCTTCTCAGATCCTCCTATGCTCTCTGGAGCTGTCTGTCTTCTCTGGGCCACCAGGCCACCTTGCGGATCTATTTATCCACAGGGAACCCTGTCCCTTCTGAGCAATGAGAATGTTAGAGGAAACTAATGGTAGAACCTCCAAGATACACACCAAGAGAATGGGAAGGTACAGAAGCTATAGGAGAAGGCTAGGCTGACACAGTAAAGGAAACGCTAACATTTGTAGAGTTTCTCAGCAGAAGGGTCTGAAGTGTGCTTTATTTCCAAGCTTTCTGGGCCCAACTATTCACTAACAGTGAAATACATTCTTTGTCTGCTGGTTCTGTACAACATGGGTCCCCACAGAGTATAATTTAGCTCTTCTATCCTGGTAAAAGCATGATGGCTCTGATTCTTTCTCCCTAAGTTCATAGCCTTTAATCTTAAACTGCCAAACAGAGGACCAATTACGCCCTCCCTTTCAGCAGCACGTGGGTCTCCAAACCCTCAAGAGATGATGGGCACACAGGACCCTCAACTGCATCCCCAGGACTATGTTTTCAGAGGGTGACTGAGCTAAGAAGGCCATTGCCTGGGCATCAGCTGCTCTGGGCTTATACACGGCTCTGGGGCGCCCAGAACTGAGAGAAGACCGTGAAGGAAGGTTTCTGATGTTCACTCCAACATCAGACAAAGGCCACTGAGCGACTTTCTCCCAGATGCTACAGGAATGCGCCTTAGTACCACTCATAGCAGTCTGATGACAAACTCTTCTTTAATAATTTATAATTTGGAATTAATTGTAAGACACTGGAGCCAACACAGCCGACGTTGATAATAAACCATTCATGATCTTTCTGGGAAGGTGGAAATGTATTTGCCCAGCAATCCCCAGGAACAAGCCCCAGTGGATACTTTTCTGATCAGTTTAGAAAAGAATTGATTAAAAAATAGCATACGCATTGTCGGACTTCCCTGGTGGCGCAGTGGTTAAGAATCCGCCTGCCAATACAGAGGACACGTGTTCGAGCCCTGGTCCGGGAAGATCCCACATGCCACGAGCAGCTAAGCCCGTGTACCACAACTACCGAAGTCCGCGTGCCTAGAGCCCATGATCCACAACAAGAGAAGCCACCGCAATGAGAAGCCTGCGCACCGCAACGAAGAGTAGCCCCCATTCGCCGCAACTAGAGAAAAGCCCGCACGCATCAACAAAGACCCAATGCAGCCAAAGATAAATAAATTAATTAATTAATTTTAAAAAAGATGGGGATTAATTCCTTTAAAAAAAAACAGCATACACATTGTAAAGTTCCCTACCACAATGCCTTCAAAATTCTTTGAAAAGGAAAAAGATGTTCACCCGTTCAAAAAAAAAAAAAAAACTTGCATGTTTCTAAAGGAGACACTTGAAAACCAGGAAAAAGCATCACCTTCTTTTTTAAAAAAATCAAATAAAATGGCACAGCAGAAGTTCACATAAAATGCCCAAAGATGTTTCTTTTCAGTAGAACTCAGGCTGAGTGAAAGACGTTCTTGGATTCTGAGCTTTGGCTGGTTACCTAGGTTGCAAAGGATACCGAAAGAGACTCACACTGGGAATTCTCACTTAGAACGCCAGTCAAGGAAAAGTTCATAATCCTTTCAGATTTTAAATTCTCTGTGTCTGTGCGGAGGAAAACCATTTAGTAGTTTGGACAACTGGAAAAGATTAGACCAGACTTTGTCTATAAAGATGTGGGTTCTACTCTTCAAAGACAGAGGGAAATGGCTTTTTAGGCTACAGCGCTATTCTTTTTGAAATTGTGGTTATACGAAGTCTGCTGGTTGTTTAATTAGAGTGGAAATTGGTACATAGAAAAGCACACCAACTGAATCTAGAGTATTAGCCTGATATTCATAATCAACATCTGATTACTCAAAATCGACCAGATTTGAAATCTATTAAGGTTTCTTATCTATTAGTATGTGCTCACAGTTATTGCTTTATTTTAAGGAAACATGAAACGCTTAAGGATTAATATAACTATTTCAAAAGATTTTTCATACAGATTGGACTAGACTCTGTGGTCTTTACAGAACGATCATTACTTAGTTAAGGAACTCAGCACACTGAACATTTTCCAGCCACCTGAAACTGCCAAGTATTGGGTGAATTTTTTGCCAATTAATTATCAATTACAACATCATAAAACATTAGCACAAAAATAGGAATAATGAAATTTAATTATACATTATTCTTCAAAGTTGCTGCAAATACTATACAAGACTGATTCTGATTAATAATTCATTCAGCAATAAAGTATCAGGAAAGATAATTATGCAGTGCCACAATCCTCACACTGATTTCTATAATTACAGATTATAACAGTGTTAGCAATTTAAAAGGTTAGAGAGCTGTGGTAATTTGCTATGTCATCCTCAGCTATATGAATGTCTCTCTTTGAGCGCCAAAGATAATTGAAAATGTAACAATGGACCAAATCAGATGGCTTGCCTATGCTCTCCTCACCAAAACATCTCCAACCTGAGTACATTAGTAAAGTCAAGTCCTTGATAATTAGCCTCTTTCATTATTTAAGTAGTCCCACTACTCATTCGGTTTATGGTTAACTGAAGAGAGAAAATACGTAGGTATATGTGCCCAAATATGCAAACACAGAAACATAAGCTATAGAAAAGATACAACATGGAGACAACTACATTTGGTATATAATTTACATCTGGCATGACTATGAAAAAAACGTCTGTATAATGACCGCTCAGGTAGTTAGACCCGCCAAGGAACCCACATAATGAAAGCTGAGTCTCTGTCTTTGGTAATATAGTTGAGTAAGTAGCCCATGAAGACATACAAAGTTTATCAAATTATCCTCTCTGGGTTGTTTATATATCGTGACACACCGGACTTCTCTTGCCTTGTAGTTCTATTATACCCTGAGAATGAAAATAGACACATCCCACTCGGAATACTTACTCTGTTCTGCTTTCAGTCCTTGAGGAAAATACCTGGCTAGTAATTGATAGCCTCTTCCCATACACAATATTTAAATGAAATGTTCACCTGGGGAGAAGCCCAAGTAAACAAAACACACAGATCTACACATAAAAATCACTTTCTTCTCTGCTTTCACTGATATTTTTGGAAGAGATGTACCGTAAGACATTGTGGCTTTCCTCTCCTGAATGCCTTAAATATTCGACTCATTTCAAGTGTGGCTCATACGGAGGAATAGATGGAAAATTCTCTGGGACTAAAATCTTAAGCATCATTTAAATGAGCTCCTAGCAGAGGCTTTTGTGTGTCTTGTTGGGAAAGGGAGTTCCTCCTTCTAGAGTGTGCCAGGGTCTGGATTCAAGATTTCATTACAGCCAACCCCCCCAAAAGATGCTACAAGGAGACACGGTAAAAAAAAAAGCGAAGTTTCATTCTACTGCTAGAAGGGACTTGTAGATCCTTTGATTGAATTTGCTCCTTTTACAATTGTGGAAATCTAGTAAGTCTTGAGTAAATCAAAGCGATTTACTCCAGACCACAGAACCATTCAGGAACAGACACAGGAGAACCCACGTGTTTCTGACTCCCAGGTTTCTACTGTATTGTATTAAAGAAAATTCAGGAGGAGGAGGGCCATGGGGAGGAATACGGAGACAATTTTTTTTTTGTTCCAAAACTCAGCCCTTTTCTTTTCTTTTCTTTTCTTTTTTTTTTGGCGGTGCGTGGGTCAGACACAGGAGAACCCACGTGTTTCTGACTCCCAGGTTTCTACTGTATTGTATTAAAGAAAATTCAGGAGGAGGAGGGCCATGGGGAGGAATACGGAGACAATTTTTTTTTTGTTCCAAAACTCAGCCCTTTTCTTTTCTTTTTTTTTTGGCGGTGCGTGGGCTCTCACTGTTGTGGCCTCTCCCGTTGCGAAGCACAGGCTCCGGACGCACAGGCTCAGCGGCCATGGCTCACGGGCCCAGCCACTCTGCGGCATGTGGGATCTTCCTGGACTGAGGCACGCATCCGTATCCCCTGCATCGGCAGGCGGACTCCCAACCACTGCACCACCAGGGAAGCCCTCAGCCCTTTTCTTTACAGTTAATTTCCACAAGGGTGAGAAGTATAAGATTGGGGGTGGGTAGACAAAGAGTGTTAAGAGTATAAAGAATTTTACACTGAACACCTATATACCCACATCTAGATGTGACAGTTAACATTTTATTATGCTCATTGCATTACATATCTACCCATCTATACCCATTCCTCTATCCGTCTATCAATCCACCTGAGTGCATATCGAAGTAAATTGCAAACATCGGCACACCTTCCCCTAAATACTTTCACAGGCATATCATTTGCCGGAGTTCAAGATTTGTTTATAGTTCTTCTCTCCTGAGGTATAATTTACATACAACGAAATGTACAATTCCTTTCACACTCACTGAGTTTTGATAAATGTAGATAACTATGTAATCTGAACCTTATCAAGCTCCAGAACATAATCATCACCCCAGAAAGATTCCGCATCCCAGTTAATCCTCCGCCACGTCTGCCAAAGGCAACCACAGCTCTAATGCTTTTCTAACATAGACTAATTTTGCCTGTCCTAGAACGGTTGAATTTTGAAACTATTAAAGGCCTCCTTTGACAGTTAAGTGGCTAAATGTTGTTCTGTTTTCCTTCTTTCGGTCAACAAACACTTCTTGAGCACTTACAACAAGCCACACACACTGGAAGCCAGTAACAACAAAATAATCATTTCGTTAAATCTGGAAAAAAACTCCAATGGTGGTGAGAACTGTGGGATTAATTATATCTGAAGGGCGATTTGGACTTACAGCCAAAAGGGAAGCCACACACCACACCCCGGGTCTGTTACTCATTTGGAAACTTGCTGACTCTTCAACAGAAAAATAAAACCCATACCCATGCCCAGCGAAAAACGAGCGCTCTGTAGGATCCTTGGAGTAAATCTGAAAAATGAGGAGGCTTTTTAAAAATGCCCATCTCCATCAGCTCGGTGCTTTGTGTCCACCTAGAGGGGTGGGATAGGAGGGTGGGAGGGAGACGCAAGAGGGAGGAGATATGGGGACATATGTATATGTATAGCCGATTCACTTTGTTATACAGCAGAAACTAACACACCATTGTAAAGCAATTATACTCCAATAAAGATGTTAAATAAATAAATAAATAAAATGCCCATCTCCAGACCGATGTTCCTGCTCTATGATGAAGATGGATGGTCACCGTGTGCCAAGCCCTAACCTATAAGGATATAGCCCCTCGTTTTATAGAACTGTAAAACCAGGAAGGAGGCTGCCAAACGAGCCCCAAACCTCCTTGTTTATTTTCTTTTCACCTAACTGTGGGTAGTGAGTGGATTAGGCCTTTTTTCTTTTTTCCCTTCAGCAGCTGAATGACTGCCAAGGAGAGACACCCTTAGCAGACAAAGCATTCGGTCACTTCTTTCTGCAAGAGCTCAACAATGGCACACTTCACAAATCAGTCACTAAAGTGGAATTATAATATTTTATAGAAACTCCAATGCTCTTTAAAAATTCTTCATTAACTCTTGTTACGGATTGATTGTGTCCCCTCAACAACAACAAAAAGTTGATGCCCTAACGTCCAATACCTGAAAATGTAACCTTACTTGAAAATAGGGTCATTGCAGATGTAAAGAGTTAAGATGAGGTCACATTGGGGTAGGGTGGGCCCATAAGTTAATATGACTGCTGTTTTTATAAAAGGAACTCCATGGGAAGGTAGAAGAGAACACCACGTGAAGACGGAGGCAGAGATTACAGTGGTGCTTCCACAAGCCAAGGAATGTCAAGGATTGCTGGCCACCAACAGAAACTAGGAAGAGGCAAGGGGGGATCCTTCTCTACAGGTTTCAGAGGAAACATGGCCTTGCAGAAACCTTGATTTTGAACTGCTAGCAACCGGAACTGTGAGACAATAAATTTGTTTTGTTTTTTTTTGCGGTATGTGGGCCTCTCACTGTTGTGGCCTCTCCCGTTGAGGAGCACAGGCTCTGGACGTGCAGGCCCAGCGGCCACGGCTCACAGGCCCAGCCGCTCCGCAGCATGTGGGATCCCCCCGGACCGGGGCACGAAACCCGCGGCCCCTGCATCGGCAGGCAGACTCTCACCCACTGCGCCACCAGGGAAGCCCTCTGTTGTTTTAAGCTAACCAGTTTGTGGTATTTTGTTACAGCAGCCTTCGGAAACTAATATAGTCCTAAAGATTTTTTTTTTCCTTTTCAGTAATTTTTAAAAAACAGAAGCATAATTCACATGCAGAGAAGTGTATCAACCATAACAGGACACTCCAATGAATTTTTTTCAAGTGAACAGACCCATGTAAACACCACCCAGATCAAGAACATGACCACACCCAGAAGTCTCCTTCATGCCTCGTCCCATTCACTATCTCCACCAAGATGACCGCCATTCTAGCTTCCTCCACCATAGATTAGTTTTGTCTCCTTTTTAACTTTAAATATTTGGGAAAATATACCACTTTTTTTGGTGTGTGTGTGTTTGGCTTCTTTTGCGTCTTATGTTTGTGGGATTCATCTATGTTGTATGCAACACTGGTTTCTTCTGAAGACGATTTTAAAAATAGCATTAAATTATTTTTGGTTAGTTTTGGTTGGTTCAAATTTCAAAAGGTACAAATGGTATACAATGCAAGTTTTCAAAATCTCCCCTTCCCTGCTTCCCAATCACACAGTTCCATTTCTTAGAGGCAACTCATGTTAACTGTAGATCCTTCTAGAAGAATTTTATGCCTATTTAAGCAAAGATATATACATTTATACATACCTTCTTTCTCCTTTTTTACACAAAACCTAATGTATTATACCACTATTAGTTACCTTGCTCTTTCACTTAAAAATATATCTTGGACTTCATCCCATACAAACACATAAAAGCTTCCTCATCCTCGCTTTTTGCTTACATAGAATTCAACTATAAGAATATAGTATAATGTATATAACCAATTCTCTATTCATAGCCATTTGGCTTGTTGTCAGTCTTGTGTTATTATAAACAAGGCTGCAATGTGTAACCTTGTAATTTTGCATATCCATATATTTCCCTATGGCTGATGGGAATATAAGCATTAAAAGGATATAAGCTTTTGTAGTTTTTTTTCTCACGGGCCCAGCCGCTCCGCGGCATGTGGGATCTTCGTGGACCGGGGCATGAACCCATGTCCCCTGCATTGGCAGGCAGACTCTCAACCACTGCGTCACCAGGGAAGCCCTGTAGTTTTTTTTTTTAAGATTTACTTATTATTTATTTAATTTATTTTTGGCTGCGTGGGGTCTTAGTTGCAGCACGCGGGATCTTTTTGTTGTTGTTGTTGAGGCATGCGGGATCTTTCATTGCGGCGCGTGGGCTCTTCGTTGAGGCATGCGGACTTCTCTCTAGCTGTGGCATGTGGGTTTTTCTCTTCTCTAGTTGTGGTGTGTGGGCTCTGTAGTTTGTGGCACGTGAGCTCTAGTTGAAGCGCTGAGTTCAGTAGTTGTGGCTGGCAGGCTTAGGTGCCCCGTGGCATGTGGGCTCTTAGTTCCCTGACCAGGGATCAAACCTGTGTCCCCTGCATTGCAAGGTGGATTCTTTACCACTGGACCATCAGAGAAGTCCCAGCTTTTGTAGTTTTGATATTGCCAAATTGTTCTCCATTTAGATTGTACCAATTTAAACTCCTGTCAGCAATGTGCAAGAGTACCTCTTTCTCCATAGTCTTGCTAATAGATTGTGTTATCAAACTGTAAAAAAAAAAAAATCTGCCTGTTTGGTAGGTAAAAATAGTATCTCATTATAGTTTTACTTTGCATTCATTTTTTATAAACAAAGCTGGATATATTTAATATGTTTATAAGCAGCTACTTATATGCCCTGTTCCATAAATTCTCTGTTAATAACCTATTTTTTTCCTATTGCATTGATGGTCTTTTTTTCTTAGTGTCTTGTAGAGGCTCTTTACATATTAGAGAAATCTGCCCTTTCTCTTATATGAGTTGCAAAATATTTTTCCTAGTTTGTCACTTGTCGTTCGTCTTTGTATACAGTGGTGTTTGCCCCTCAGAAATTTTTCATTTTAATGTAATTGGATTAACTTTATGGTTTTCTTTTTATGGCTTTTAGCTTTTATATCATACAATGAAAGGCTTTTTCCACTTGTGAATATAAACAATTTTCCCCTAAATTCTTTTAGTATTTTTAGGTTTTTTTTTTTTTTTAATAAATTTATTTATTTATTTATTTTTGGCTGCATTGGGTCTTCGTTGCTGCGCATGGGCTTTCTCTAGTTGCGGCTTGCAGGGGCTACTCTTTGTTGTGGTGTGTGGGCTTCTCATTGTGGTGGCTTCTCTTGTTACGGAGCACAGGCTCTAGGCGTGTAGGCTTCAGTCACGCAGGCTCAGTACTTGTGGCTCGCAGGCTCTAGAGCACAGACTCAGTAGTTGTGGTGCACGGGCTTAGTTGCTCCGTGGCATGTGGGATCTTCCCAGAACAGGGATCAAACCCGTGTCCCCCGCATTGGCAGGTGGATTCTTAACCACTGCGCCACCAGGGAAGTCCTCTAGGTGTTTTTCTTAATGTAAGTCTTTGATTCATTTAGAATTCATCTTGGTATAAAGTATTAGCTATCAATAAACTTCATTTTTTCCAGACAGCTATTATTGTCATCCCAGCACCATTTATTGGATGGTACAGTTTAACTGCACTGATCTGAGATGGCTTCTTTAATGTAAACTAAATTTTCATATGTATTTGAGATTATTCCTGGACTCCATACTCCACCATGGACCTATCTAATTAATGCCCTAACTTAAATATATAAATATATTTTAATATCAAAAAGCAATTTTCTCTCATTGTTTTCTTTTTTTTTATTCTACACTATTCCTAATTAAAAACATTTTTTTTCCCACATGAACTTCAGCATCAGCTTGTTTGGTTACAAACAGTTCTGTTATTATTTTTACTTGGATTGTGTTAAATCTGTGATGTTTAGATTTTCTATACAAGAACATGGATTGCCTTTCCACTTATTTACATCTTTTCTTTTATTCCTCTGCATCTTGGGGGAATTTAAAAAGTTTCACCTAGTAATATGAATAAAGATTTACATCTTACAGATTCTTTGTGAAGCTCAATACTTGTGTTTATGTGCATAATGTATTTATGTGTATATTTATATTTGGATTTTTCTTTTTTTTCTACCATTGTATCTTCTAACTAGCTGTTGATCTTGTATATGAAGAATGTCATTTTTACATAATAAATTGGCACCCAGCCACCTTTACTGAGTTGTTATTGTTTGCGACAATTTACCAGTTGATTCATAGAAACAAGCATACAATCCAAGTATACAGGCATATCACCTGCAAATTACAAATACACTTCGACCTCTTCCTTTTGACCTTCTATGTTTTTAATTTCTTTCTCTAGTACTGCATTGGCTAGTACATTCAGGACAATGTCTGATGTTAAGCACCCTTGTCTTCATTCTTTCTGACACGACATGGCTTCTAGTGTTTCCTTCTCAAGCACGATGCTCAACTTTTGATGTGATACATATATTTTATCATGTTAAGGAGATACCGTCATTTCTTATTTTATAAAGTGTTTTTTTTTTTTAATTTTATTTATTTTTGGCTGCGCCGGGTCTTTGTTGCTGCACGCGGGCTTTCCCTAGTGGCGGCGAGTGGGGGCTACTCTTCATTGTGGCGCATGTGCTTCTCATTGCGGTGGCTTCTCTTGTTGCAGAGCACAGGCTCTAGGCGTGCGGGTTTCAGTAGTTGTGGAGCGTGGGCTCAGTAGTTGTGGCGCACGGGCTTAGTTGCTCCGTGGCATGTGGGATCTTCCCAGACCAGGGCTCGAACCCGTGTCCCCTGCATTGGCAGGCGGATTCTTATCCACTGAACCACTAGAGAAGTCCCTATAAAGTGTTTTTTAAATGAAAAATGGATGTTGAATTACATCAATATCTTTGCAGCATCTATGAAGATGATCAAATGAGTTTTTATAAAGTTTTATTAATATGATAAATTGGGGGCTGGGATTGAAATAAATTATTGCTCCCTGGAGGCTCATGATCTAAACTCATCTCATACAACTCTCCCATCAGTTGGTCATATTCAAGATCTTTGTCCTATCGTAGCTCTACACTGTTGTAGGTGCAGTATCCACACAACACGTGCCCTTCCCACTCTTCTCTGGCAAACACCTGCTCATCCTTCAAGAATAATCTCAAATGTCAGTTCCTCCGGTTACTTCCCGACTCCTGCAGGCACAGTTGAGAGATTCTTGCTCAAGCTTCCCCAGCTCCTCAGTCGTATCACTAACACAGAATCGCTCATGTGTCTGTCTGCCACGCAGAGCAAGTCCCTCAAGGGCAGAAACCATACTTTTTTCTTTCCCGTAGCATAATGCCTGAAACAGAGTTGGCTACTCAGTACATGTTTTCACTCGTTCAATCAATACTGGCCGTATATCCCCCCCCACACCCCACGTACAGTACATGATGTCATGCGTTGTTCTAGGTGCCTGAGGAGACAGCCAGGAGCCCAGCAAAGTCGTGCTGCCAAGAAGCTTATGTTCTATTGGGGGAGATGGCAATATACAGACAGATAAATAGATTCCTGATCAAATGTGCTAAAGAGAAAAAAATAAGGCAAGGCAAGAGAACCGAAGGCTGAGAACAGAGGTCCTGCTTTAGACAGTGTGGTCACGGAAGGTCTCACTGAAGCAGATTCTAAATGAAGTGAGAGAGTAAACTATGCAGGTATCTGGGAGAAGATCCCGCCTGACAGAGTAAACAGCTACCCAGAGCCTGGAAGATGTGGCCGGAAAGCTGCCGAGGTAGTCAGGGTAGTGAAAGGTGTGCCTTCAGGGCAGGAGTCTGGGTTTTATTCGAAGTGCTATGGGAAGCCAAAGCAGGCAAGTGAGAGAATCTGATTTTTATTATTTATTTATTTATTTATTTATTTTTGCGGTACACGGGCCTCTCACTGTTGTGGCCTCTCCCGTTGCGGAGCACAGGCTCTGGACGCGCAGACTCAGCGGCCATGGCTCACGGGCCCAGCCGCTCCGCGGCATGGGGGATCTTCCCGGACCGGGGCACGAACCCGTGTCTCCTGCATCGGCAGGCGGACTCCCAACCACTGCGCCACCAGGGAAGCCCTGATTCTTAGTTTTAAAAGATGCCTTGGGCTTCTCTGTGGGAAGTGGGTTGTTGTGCCGTCAGACTGGAAGCATGCTGGGGGGCTCTTGTAGCAACCGAGGTGAGGAAGGATGATGGATCAGTCTAGAGAGGGAGCAAGAGAAGCGGTGACAAGTGGCTGGACCTGGCATATATTTGGAAGGTAGAGGTGATGGGACTTGCTATTGGATTGATGTGGGATGTGAGAGAATGAGTTAAGGATGCTTTCAAGGATTTCAGCTTAAGTGACCAGATGAATGGGGGGTGTCATTTACTGAAATGGGAAACCTCAGGGGAGGATCAGGTGTGGCGGGTGAGTGGAGAACAAGGGTTGCTTTTGGATGTGCTAAGTATGAGGACAGCACTATTAGACAGCCCTACGGAGATATTATATAAGCAGCTGAAAACAGAGGTTGAGATTCAGGGCAGGGTTGATTTTAGAGATATAAAGTTGAGAGGCGTTAGGGTGGAGATGGTATTTAAAAGCCGCAGTACTGGGTGAGATCACCCAGGGAGTAAGCTCATATGGGTTGAATGAATGAATAAGTAAGTTTGTGTGCAGGAAGGCACCTGTTAATAGGGTCACCTAATCTGACTCTACAGACATTGGACGAAGAAATGATACACAGAGGGATGAGAGTGCGCAGGTGAAACTTCCTCCCTGTCTAGGTGGCCAATTCGGATTTTTTTCCTTGCACTCTCAAGGAGATACAGCCTGTATCCCAAATTACTTGGGGACAAAGTGGATCACAGAACTCTCTGGAACAAGTTTCCACTGCTCAGCAGGTGGGTAAGGTGTGTCAACCTTCTACACGCTGCTTGGGAACTAAGCACCTCTGTGGGTGAGCACCCTGTCAGCATGAAGTACAGGCTAGAATCAGTAAGAGTGAGTCCTTCTGGAAAGAAAAGAGATTTAACAGATGTACAAAATGTATTTCAAATTAGAAAGGGGAGAAAAGATCACAAATCCAACATCTGTAGACACCCTTTACGTGCAACATGTCTCTACTGAAGAAACAGGCAGGCAACCTTCCACGACTAAGATACAGTCATCTTTGCCGTAAACCCAGGATAAGTTTTGTAGAATTTGAGATAGTGAAGTTGTATTTCTCAGAAGTCAAAAACAGGTCAGTGGGTCCACCAAACTCTTTCGGTTACTTCAAATATATTACCCCAAACCAACAGCTTCTCAGGCTCATAGGAGTATAATCACATTTGAAAATACGAAAAAGGATGGTGATATAAGAGATATCCACTGTGAAAATTTCTTTTGCATACTTTCTAATATTTCTTTTTAAGTATGCAGAGTTTTGTCTATCTCTTGTTATTTTGCTTTTTAATCATGAGGCATTAAAAACTGGCGTTTAAAGTCTGCAGCTTCTTTCGACTTTCTTGATCTCCATTCATTCCATCCTGTTCCAGGCTTTTTGCACTTAAAACTCATCAACACCTTGTTTATATCTGCTCCCCTGCCCCACTGCGATCACAAATATTCTTCTTATCTCTGTGTAATCCTCAAAATAGGAAATAAAGACCCAAAATAAAATCTCATTATCTTGTGCTTTCTCAAGTGTCCTATCTAGGTCCCAAAGAGATAAAGCTTTGTTCTAGAATTATTGTTAACTGCTGGTGAGAGCCAGTCTCCTCTACTCTTAGCTGCTCAGACTACATAAATCACTGTGTTGATTTCTGGGTGCCTTGAAATGGACCCAAAGAAGAGCCAAGTTACTTTGAACTTTAGAAAGACGGGAAGATTCAGTCATTCATTCATCCAGGAAATGGTTAGTGAGTCTAACCAATGCCAGCCACTCAGCTAGGTGCTGGGTCACAGCACAAATAAGCCTTTGAACATATAATATAGTGGATGACCAGGCAGATAGATACCATGCCAAAAGGCTGTTGCAGGGGGTACTTCAGCATGCCATCAAGCACAGATGGGACCCTTCCCAGCAATGACAATGCCAGAACTGAATTCTAAATGACCAAGTAGGAGTTATTTAAGAGAATGGGGAGAGGAAGATCAACTAAAATTTGCAAGGAAGAGTCAACTAATATTTGTAGATCCCTAACTATGTTTTCTTTCTTAAGCCTGATGCTAGGTATACAAAGATGAATCTGGTATATCTCCTTCCAATAAGAAGACATAGTAGCTATTTTCAAACTTCTAAGGAGCAAAGTAGAGAAACACCAGACTTTACTGGGTGGCCCTATGAATGATATCAACAGAGAAGGTACTGTAGGGGAGGCTGCTGGAGAGTAGGTTCAATAGGCTCTTTCAAATATTTTCTCCACTGACCTAGAGAGATGCCCTTGTGAAAAAAGATCTACTTTATGGACATTCAGAAATGGACTGATCAGAAATACTAGAATCTTCCCAATTAGGGCTACAAGTGAGCTTAGGCATGATTTTTAAAAAAAATTTTTTTTAGGCATGATTTTTAATGGCAGTCAAGAGAATGTGGGTATCAGGTAACTGAGCCTTTTAATATTAACATGAAAATATGACCCTGACCATTAGCATCTCCAAGCAAAGATGGTCTGGGCCATCACCTATATTCTGCCAGTCTGGGGGCAGCCCTACATTTACATTTTTTTTTAATTTTTAGAATTATTTTTTACATTTAAACAATTGGAGTACAGTTGATTTATTGATACAATAGTACGTTAGTTTCAGGTGAATCACAGCAAAGTGATCCAGTTATATATATATGCTCTACACTTAGCTGCTCAAACTACATCAATCACTGTGTTGATTTCTGGGTGCCTTGAAACAGACTCAAAGAAGAGCCACATTATGTGGAACTTTGGAAAGATGGGAAGATTCAGTCATTCATGAATCCAGGAAATGTTTTTTATATAAAACATTATTTTCCAGTATAGGTTATTACAAGATATTGAACATTGTTCCCTGTGCTATACAGTAGATTCTTGTTGCTTACCTATTTTATATATAGTGCTGTGTATCTGTTAATCCCATACTCCTAATTTATCCCCCTCCCCCCTCTCTTTCCCTTTTGGTAAGCATAAATTTGTTTTCCATGTCTGTGAGTCTGTTTCTGTTTTGTAAATAGATTCATCTGTATTATTTTTTAGATCCCACATATAAGTGATATCATGTAATATTTGTCTTTCTCTGTCTGACTTACTTCATTTAGTATGATAATCTCTAGGTCCATCCAGCAGCCCTACATTTTTATGGCTTGGTGCTTCTACTTCAGAAGCTAGAGACTCCTTAAACCCTGCCAGGAACTCAACAGATACTGAAGACCAAAAAAAAAGAAAAAGGTTAATAAGAACCGTATAATGGATCAAAAACAGTCCCAAGGGCTTCCCTGGTGGAGCCGTGGTTGGGAATCTGCCTGCCAAAGCAGGGGACGCGGGTTCGTGCCCCGGTCCGGGAAGATCCCACATGCCGCGGAGCAGCTGGGCCCGTGGGCCACGGCTGCTGAGCCTGTGCGTCTGGAGCCTGTGCTCCGCAGAGGGAGAGGCCACGACGGTGAGAGGCCTGCGCAAAAAAAAAAAAAAGAACAAAAAATAAAACAGTCCCAAGATAAGTACACAGTATGGAAAGGAGAAATTTATGTTAAACACACTAGAGTAGTGACTCTCCATGGCAGGCATGCACTGGGAGTGGGAGACACATGTCTGAAAGAGGCTTCCTGACCTACGTTAATCTTATATCACAAACTACAGCTATTGTGCTGCTGCTGGGGATGTACACAAGAAGAGTGAGTCATCCCTCTAGGGATTTGGATTAAAAAACTCAAGAAAACAACACATCAGAACATCCCTTTGTACACTTTGCAAATATTTCACCTACTGTGCTTTAGGGGTGACAAGGTGATTGGTTTTTACACGATAATTACAAGAATGCAAGGAAGGGTGACCTCAAGACCAAGCAAGTCATTAGCATGAGGCCAAGCCCAGGCCCTAACAAACTGGTCTTGTTGTTTTTACAAATCTTTATTCTTTGGGTGCTTTGAGGAAGTTACTGGGACTGGGGTAGTGGGAAGGGCCTGCAGTATAGACAGACAGGTTCCTCTCCCAGTGCCGGTGAGAATCCCGCGTCAGCTAGAACTATACTGGCACATCTATGGTCCACCCTAGGAATGCCTGAAGCAAGCAAAGGCTCTTCCAGAGAAGTCCCCCTTCCCTCCTTCTGTCTTCTGGATATCAGTGCTCTTCTGCTGGACAGAATCTCTTACTTTGCACCTCATTTTCACAAATCATTTCTCCCTTCCCTTCTATTCTTCTCACCCTCCAGTTTCCTTGGTAAAGCTGAGCACCTTTGTGTGTTTAGAGCTCACATTCGTTTTCAGAAAGTTGTAACTGACTTATAACCTCTCCTGATGTTCCTATGAGTATTTATATTCTAATTGAGGGTGCACTTAAGTTAACAGATAATTGTGGACTTTCACATGGGTGGAAAAGAAAGGCCCTGCCACCAGTGCCTACTATATTCACACCACTAACCCCTGCAGGTGAGCGGCCCTGAGTTCTCACAAGCAGCCTTTAAAACAGAACTTGGATAGAATGCTGGCACTCCACTTTATTTTTAAAAAGTTATACCTCTCTGGGCTAGCAAACACAATCTTAGGGAATTGATTGTCAAAGGTTCCGTATCTCTTGGTATCTAATGGGCTAGTCTAGGAGCTCCCTCGAAAGATTCTTGGTAAGTCTCTCCTTGGTATTAAAGATTACACATAAAACCTGAAGCAAACAGAGCATCTCTCTAGACAACAGGAGGCTGGACTCATATTCCATGTTCATTGCTGACTTCTGTGTGGCCCCTAAATATTCAGTCATAGCTTCTCTGTGGCATAGTCTAGGAAGTAAAGATATAATAGCTGAGATTAGGTTCAGGCTTAAGTCTTCATGCTAACATGCATGTTATCACATGTTACTGTACATTTGCTCCAGCCAGGAAGCAGGACAAAGGAAAGATCTTTGGTACGAACGTAACACAAGAACTCCATGCTCATCTGCCATTGCTACAGTTCCTATGAAAGATCATGAACCTGGGGGTCCAAGACTGAAGAAACCATGGTTTCTTGGGAATTAAAGGTTGAGGTAAACATTTCTAAAATGTGCAAAGAAGTTAATTTTGAAAATTTGCTGCTCATTTGTTATAACTTCAGAGTTTCAATTTTAATTATTTAAAAAATTCCCTCTAACAAACACACTTTCTGAATGACTACGGCCTCATCATTAGCAGCCACTTCTTGAAACCTTGGCCCTCTGAGCGATCCTTATGAGTATATCTTAATGGGCATCCATTGAGCTACTGTTTCACCTGGGAGGAAGCTGAAGGATACGAGTTCAATGTTTGGCTCTAATGCTTATCAGATGTTTATATTTAAAACAGTTCTTGTTGACCTTCCAATGCTTTTTCTGTAAAAGGTGGTAAATAATACCTAGGTTTCAGGGTTCTTGTGAGGAGTTAATACATGTAAAACTGCAGAACTCAGAAGTTCCTTCCGTTATTATCCACAGGATCCAGAGTGAGCGCAAAAGAGCTATTTACAGCTATGAGGCCATCTGAGTGAGAAATGATGAGAATCCCAACTCCCTGTGCCCCGTCTCAATGGGATTCAATCACTCCTCAAACATCTATCAACTCCATCCGTGCCAAATACTATTTTAGGTTTTGGAGACACCGTTATTATATTGAACATGACAGACAAGGTCCCTACATTCTCAGGTCTTATATTCCAGTCAGGGGAGGCAGATACTAAACACATAAATAAATAAACAGTACATTATCAAATAGCGATAAGTGCTATGATAAAAGCAAAATTGGGTGATATGTTAGGGAGCCACTGGGGGCTACGGAGAACAGGGCCCTCTGAGGTCATGACATTTAAACAGAGGTCTGAGTGATATGAAGGAGAGAGCCACATGAAGGTCTACGGCAACTGATTCCACGGTGGTCTGTGGGAACCCCTGGGGATCCTGAGACCGTTTCAGAAAGTCAATGAAGTCACTACTGTTTTCATAATACTAAGATGCTATTTGTTTTTTTCACACATTGACATTTGCATTGATGGTGCAAATGTAACAGTGGGTAAAACTGCCGGTGCCTCAGCATGACACAGGCAGTGGCCCTGACTGTATTAGTTCTTCACCACCAGACATGCACAGTAGAACGAAATGCTAGTTTCACTTAAGAATGTACTTGAACAAGCAGTAAGAATTATTATTTGTATTAAATTTATATGAAATCTCAACATTTCAGTACACGTCATTGTAACATTCTGTGCGACAAACATGCATAAAGAAGTTTTGTTGCACACTGAGGTACGATTGTTGTCTCAAGGAAAAAATATCTGTGGTGTTCTCTGAGTTGCAAGTTGAATGACAGCTTTCATGGAACAACATTTTTGCTTGAAAGAATGCCTGATGAACAATGGTTATTCAGATTTAGGTATCTGGCTGATATTTTCTTGAAAATGAAAAAGGTAAGCTGTTACTTCAAGGAAAACAACTGGCAGAATTTGTTGCCAATGATAAAATTCAAGCTTCTACAAAGCAGATATTTCGAAAATGTGTATCTACTACTATGAGCTTGACAGCTTCCCCAAACTTAAAAACTTTTCTGATGCGATTGGTGGTAATTTTAACATGTGAACTTTCTGGACATTGTAAAATGAAATCCGTCACCATTCTGAAGATCTGTATAACTCAGTAAATCAATATTTTTCCAAATAACCAGTCATGGACTTAAAAAATCATGCTTTGGTAATAGATCCATTCAACATGCAAAGCAGACCAATGAATGCATTTTAATGTAACGGAGTATGAAAAGTTCATTGATATGGTTTTAGATTCTGCATGGCAACTAACCTTTAGGAAGTTACCATTTGTCAACTTTTGATGCAGTATCAAAGAAGAGTATACACAACTGTTTGAAAAGACTACTAAAATGCTCCATCCTTTCCCAACTATGCGTCTGTGTGAGGTGTAATTTCATCTAATTTAACCAAAACATCATATAACAACAGACTGAATACTGAAACATATATTAGAATCCAACTGTCTTATAGCAGTGTCTTCTATTATGCCAGACATTTAGAAAAATATAAAGCAATGCCATTCTTTTTACTATTGTCTTTGTCTTGAAAGATTTCGTTTTTTCATAAAGATATGTTATTTATGTTAACATGTAAGTGGGCTTATTATTTTTATTTTTAAATTAACTAATAAATACTTTAAATGTTCAGTCTTAATTTTTAATAAGGTAAGTATATATGGATAAAACCCAAATAAACAAAAGCTCTTTGGGGTTCTTTAGCAATTTTTAAGAGTATAAATAAAGGGGACTGTATAGCACAGGAAACTCTACTCAATACTCTGTAATGACCTATATGGGAAAATAATCTTAATAAAGAGTTGGTATATGTATAACTGATTTACTTTGCCATACAGCAGAAAGTAACACAACATTGTAAATCAACTATACTCCAATAAAAATTTAAAAAAAAAGAAGTGTAAAGGGGTCCTGAGACCAAAACTTTGAAAACCACTGGTCTCAGAATAAGGCAGATTAAACAATAAAGTTTAAATTTATTTAAGTTTTGCACAGATTTGGTTAGATTTATTCTTAGGTACTTAAAAATTTTGTTGTTACTGTAAACTAAAACTTTTTTAAAGTTACTTTTCTGTGTTACTAGTGTATAAAAATGCAACTAATTTTTGTATATTGATCTTATATCCAGCCACTTTGCCAAACTTTGTCATTATTATTATTTTTATTTTATTTTTGCGGTACGCGGGCCTCTCACTGTTGTGGCCTCTCCCGTTGCGGAGCACAGGCTCCGGATGCGCAGGCTCAGTGGCCATGGCTCACGGGCCCAGCCGCCCCGCGGCATGTGGGATCTTCCTGGACCGGGGCATGAACCCGTGGCCCCTGCATCGGCAGGTGGACTCCCAACCACTGCGCCACCAGGGAAGCCCCTGTCATTATTTTTAATAGTAAACTTTGTCATACCATTACATTAGTCCAGTGGTTGGTAAATTATGATCTGCAGGCCAAAACTGTGCCACCAGATTTTGTAAATAAAATTTCACTGACACAGAACCACAGTACTCATTTCCATATCTGTAACTGCTTTCACTACAATGGCAGAGTTGAGTGATAGAGACTGTATTGCCAACAGAGTCAAAAATACTTACTATCTGCGTTTTTATAAAACTCTGTATTATGAACCTCATTCAAAGAAGCAACTTCGGCTCTGTTGATCCCTTATGTGGTATTTTTATTTTCAATTTAATTAACTTTTGTTCCCATCTTTATTCATCCTCTCTTGTTTTCTCTATCTTTTTTCTACCTTCTCAAAGTTACCTTATTAAATTTTACTTTTTCTTTTCTGCTAAAAGCACTTGAGGCTATAAATTTTCCTCTAAGTACAAGTCTCACTGCATCCCACAAGCTTTGATATGTAATATTTTCATTATCATTCAATTCTAAGTATTCAAAAATTTCCATTATGATACCTTTGAGCAATGAGTTATTTAGAAATGTTTTAAAATTTCCAAATATAGGGGGGGATTTTGTGTGTGTGTGGGTGTCTTTTAGTTACTGACTTCTAATTTAATTGTATTATGATCAGAGAATATGGTCATTATTATAGTGAGCCTTGGAAATTTGGTGAGACTTGTTTTGTGGCTTAGTATGAGGTCAATTTTTATAGCTCTTCCTTGTGAAGAATACATGTATTCTAACTGTTTGGTACAAAGTCCTTATGTCCATGAGTCAAGCTATTTAATTGTTCTGCCTAAATTTTATACCTTTACTCATTATTTGTTGTCTGCTTCACCGAACAATAACTTAGAGAAACATGAGAAATTTCTCTACAGTTTTATCAATTTTTGTTTTTTATATTTTGAGGCTATTTTAGAAATGTTATATCTTTTCCAATGAATTAAAACTCTCTATCCTTAATAATGTTGCCTTTTCTTACTTTCTTTTACTTTTTAAAAATTGAAGTGTAGTTGATTTACCATGTTGTGTTAGTTTCTGGTGTAGAGCAAAGTGATTCAGTTACACATATATATTCTTTTTCATTCTATGCCATTACAAGATACTGAATATAGTTCCCTGTGCAAAAAATGTTGTCTTAAAGTCTATTTTTTTTTTAAAGTCTATTTTGACTGGTATCAATAAAGCTACCCTAGCTTCCTTTTGAGTAGCATTTGCTGGAATATATTTTTTCATCCATTTATTTTGTCCTTCCATGTTAGGTGTGTATTTTCTAACACTGTAGAGCTGAATTATTATTATTTTAAAGAATCTTAATTTTACTATATCTGTCTTTTAGCCAGAAAGTTTACATACACTGTGATAGCTGATATACTTTTGCTTTCTATTTGTCCTCCTTTTTCTACGCTTCATTTTTGTCTTTATCCTTGCTTGACTTTTAAAAAAACTGCCTTGGAAGCTATATACCATTTCTATTCTTTTAACAGTTACCTTTGAAATCTAAAATTAATATCGTAATCTCCTTCAGAACAATAAAAGGACCATATAATGCTAACTCTGATAGCTCTTTCTTGTATATGTGGAGTTTTACCCAGTATTTTAGTTTATCTTTTCCCCTATATTAGACATTATTACTTCAAACCAACAATATTTGTTTAGGTTTACCTACATGTTAACCAATTTCTTTGCTTATCATTTCTTCCTGTATCTCAGACTTTTCTTTTGCTATCCCTGTCCTTCTTTCTGAGGTATATCTTTGAAATTCCTTCAATATACGTCTGCTACTGGTAAACTCTTGTAGGTTTTCCTCTTATGAAAACAGTATTTCAACTCTCGTTTCTGAAAGTTACTTTTGCTGAGTACACAATTTTATGTTGAAAGTTATTTTCTCAGAACCTTGAAAACATTATTTCACTGTCTCTGAGCTTCAATTATTGCTGTTGAGAAGTCTGTGGTCAGTATAAGTATTGTTCTTTGGTGGGTGTGATCTGTGTTTTCTCCTTTTATGAGTAAAACTTTGTCTTCACTGATCCTCAGTCTTACTACATTGTAAAAGTTAGGTATGCCTTTTTACTTGTATGCCTAGTATACATTGCTTCCTATATCTGTGGATCCATATTTCTCACCTTATTTGGAAAATTCTAAGCCATAAATTCTCCACTGTCTCATCTCCATCCTGCATATTCTTTCCTTTTGTGACTCTGAATTGTCTTATGTTAGTCCTTTTTTTTTTTTTTGCGGTATGCGGGCCTCTCACCCTTGTGGCCTCTCCCGTTGCGGACCACAGGCTCCGGACGCACAGGCTCAGTGGCCATGGCTCACGGACCCAGCCGCTCCGCGGCATGTGGGATCCTCCCAGACCAGGGCACGAACCCATGTCCCCTGCATTGGCAGGCGGACTCTCAACCATTGCGCCACCAGGGAAGCCCGTTAGTCCTTATTCTGCCCTCCACACTCTTAGCCTCTCTTCCTTATATTTCCATCTCCTCATCTATCTGTGCTCTATTGTATGAAACTACTTTAGTTCTATTTTCCAGTTCATGAATTCATCGATTACAAATGAGCATGTCCACTTATGTTTTTGTCAGTGAATTACTTTTTTCATTTTTAAAAGTTCTCTTTGTTTCTTTTTAAGAACTGCTTGGTGATAGCCCATCGCTGCTTGCTAATTTTTGTATTCTATCTTTAACTTAAAAATTTTTGAATAGGGACTTCCCTGGTGGTCCAGTGGTTAAGAATCCGCCTTCCAATGCAAGGGACGCAGGTTCAATCCCCAGTCAGGGAACTAGGATCACACATGCTGCAGGGCAACTAAGCCTGCGTGATGCAACTACTGAGCCCATGTGCTCTGGAGCCCGCGTGCCACAACTAGAGAGAAGCCTGTGTGCTGCAACAAAAGATCCCACAAGCCGCAATGAAGATCCCGCGTGCCGCAACTAAGACCTGACGCAGCCAAGTAAGTAAATAAATAATTAAAATATATAGAGGCAGTCCTTTTGTTTTTTTAATCTGATAATTTAAACATCCAAAGTCCTTGGTGGGGAAGGGGTAATCAAAGTATTATTTGTTGTTTGTGCTGATTTTCACTCATGGTGGTTTGTTTCCTTCTTTGACAATCTTTGTTTGAGAATTCATAAGATCTTAATACATGAAAAAACTGGAAGCCTAAGTTCTGTTTTGGATATGTAAGTTTGAAATGATTATGAAATATCCAAGTGGATATGTCAAGTACATCACTGGATATATGAGCCTGATATTCAGGGGAGAGATCAGGGCTGGAGATATAAATTGGGGATTTAGTACCATGAAGTTTGGGGATCAGATGAGATACCAGTGAAAGTTAGCACTGTGCCCCAGGACACACCAATTCAGATACGGAGCAGAGGAGAAGACAGCAGTAGTGACCGGGAAGAACAAAATCCAGAAAAACGTGCTGTCATGCAGGTCCAGAGAATAGTGGATTTTAGAAAGAAGGGAATGGTTGACTGTGTTGGATGCTGTTGAGGGGGTGAAGATGAGGCAACTAGGAGGTCCTTGATAGGAACAGTTTTGGTGGAATAGTAGAGTCAGATGAGGGAGTAGAAGTAACACCTATAGACAAAAAGTTCAAGACATTTTGTGTGAAAGAGAGCAGTAGTGTCAGGTAGAAGCTAGAAGAGGGTGTGGCATAAGAAATTTTTTTCTCTCCCACTGGGCAATATTAAAGATTTTATATGTCCATGGGAAAGACTGAGCAGAAAGGGAGAAACTAATCATACATAAAAGAAAGGGGATATTTTCAGGAGCAACATTCTTGAAAAGGCCAAGTGCCCAAACGTCTTTTAAGATGTGACATGGAACATGTGTGTGACATGGAACATGAGTCACACACATGACCTACAGGACAGAAAGTCTAGTCCTCATATATATTATATAAGGACTTGGGGACTGTGTAATCTTAACTTCTCATGAGGGTGTGCTGCGTGCTATCTTCAACTTTACCCATGTGCCAGTGAGAGAAGCTTTAGGACATATCTGATAATCATCACACAAAAGTTGTTTGGCACAGTTATGAAAATAGGAGATTAACTCAATCACAGTGCTGAAGGGGCCTTAAGAGATTTTCTAATTTGGTCTCCCATCCACTTAGGCAAATGAATCCTAAACGTCTTAGAATGGACACCTCCTTCACTGTGGTATTCCTTGGGAACCACTTTTAGAACTTTGCCACCATGTAACGTGTCCAACACAAATTGAAGTCCATTTCCTCTTATTTTATGCTTAGTGGTCACAAGGTATAGCTAAACTGCTATTTTCTTCACCAAAACAACAACAACAAAACACCTTATGTATCTGAAGGTAGAAATTAATTCCACTATTTCTTCTCCAAGCTAAACAACCTCTTTTCATTTTCTTGCACAGATCTTATTTTTTTTTATCATTTGGCTAGTCTTCTGGACTTTTTTCCCTCTCTCCAACTGCTTTTTTTAAAAAAATGCAGTGACAAGAAATCGACAAGCTACTCAAAGTCTGAGTAATCCTGAGAACAGTGCGGGGATTTCAACACGTCTCCCTTGGACGGATGAAAGGCTGAATTGACTCTGCCAAGACCTGAACTCTCTCCAGTTCCTGCTGATCTGGGGAGACGCTTCCTCTTGCATTTTCCTTATTTCGCCTAGCAATCTGAGTAAAATGAAAATACAACCAGACATACGTAGGAAAGAGTTTTCAACGTCCCTATTCGGAAAATCAGTTTGATGTCTACATAAGTCAAAATCTGCACATACCAACTCCTTCTAAAGTGCCGCAAATATTTAAACTTACTAATAAAAATTGCTGTCTCTTAGATGTAAATTCGGGAGAGTGTTTCTAAAATCCAAAAGGAGGTTGTCAGATGAAGTAATTAATTAAGTGAAGTGTTGGGTTTGGAAAGCCTTCTACTATTTTGAGGCTAATGGATGGTTGAGAAACTCCTATGGGTGGGTGTGAGAGAGATTCTGCCTGCTAATTACTACCGAAGAAAATCTAAGCATCCAACAATCATTCTAATTTTTGCTAAGCAGCATGAAATATCACATACCATTACATTACGTTATGTCAAGTGACAGGATGTTCCTGGGGTAACATGAAAAGACAACACAGCTGGGAGAAACAAACGGAAAGGCCAACTGACGTGCATACAATTTGAAAAGAAAGAAAATGGCACATGTCAGTAATGAGACCTAGAGCTGACTTAAGGGTTTTGATATCCGCAGGTGATTTTAGGAAGGTAGCTGTATCTCGGCCATAAGACTTGGCTCCCTTGTTTACAGTATTTGTTTTACTCTGAATATGTATTGCAGTCTCTTTGAACTTTAACTTTTTCCCTCTGTAAAATGGGAATACTACTACCCACCCTACCTTTCTTACATGGCTGTGTGAGATTCTAACGCCCAGCACATTTAGGTGTTTTATAACTATCTCATTGGATACTTGTATCTATCTGAACTGGATTTACTATTACGTATTTTACTGATTCTAGGATGCACATTTTCTCACATAATAATATTGATATTTCAAAAATCAGGATATACCTTAAAACTGATAGCTTATTATACTTTGGTCTTTCTTCCTTTTTTAAAAATTGAAGTATAGTTGACACACAATATTATGTTAGTTATTAGATGATCACCACACGTCTGTCACTATACAGCATTATTACAGTATTACTGACTATATTCCTTATGCTATATATTACATCCTCTTGACTTATTTATTTTATAATTGGAAGTTTGTATCTCTTAATCCCCTTCACCTCTTTTGCCTACACCACTGCCCCCCCCAGCCCCAAACCACCTATTTGCTCTCTGTATCTGTAAGTCCGTCTGTGTTTTGTTTTGCTTCTTTGGTGTTTTACACTCCACATATAAGAGAGATCATAGAGTATTTGTCTTTCTCTGACTTATTTCCTTTAGCATAATACTCCCTAGGTCCATCCATGTTGTCTCAAATGGCACTATTTCATTCTTTTTTATGGTCGAGTAATATTCAGTGTGCGTGTGTGTGTGTGTGTGTGTATCTTTGTCCATTCATCTATTGATGAACGTTCAGGTTGCTTCCACACCTTGACTATTGTGACTAATGCTGCAGTGAAGGTAGGGATGCATATATTTTTTTGAATTAGTGTTTTGTTTTCTTCAGGTAAATGCCCAGAAGTAGAATTGCTGGATTGTATGGTAGTTTTATTTTTAATTCTCTGAGGAATCTCCATAGTGTTTTCCACAGTGACTGCATCAATTTACATTCCCACCAGCAGTGCACAGGGTTCCCTTTTCACCATATCTTTGCCAACACTTGTTGTTTGTCTTTTTGATGATAGCCATTCTGACGGGTGTAAGGTGATATCTTATTGTGGTTTTGATTTGCATTTCTCTGGTATGTTTTTTCTTTCTTGGTGGTACACAAAATATTATATTTAAATCAATGGCCTCTTAGAAATATGGCAGATAAGGTGTTTGGAAATGGTAAAATGTCAGTTACTCATTTATTCATAAAACAAGCTTTCACTAAAAGTCTCCCTTGTGCAAAGCATTCAGAAAGAAATGAAAATCCAGAAGACCTGATCCCTAATCTCAAGGAGGGTGCAATGCATGAGACGGATGAGGCAGGATCAAATGCCAAACATTATGTGACATACGCCATTTGAGTTACATTCCAAACTTGGCACCCTGTGAGTGCAGAAGAGGAAATAATTTTCAATAGGAGCAATCCGGAAGACAGCATGGAGGAGACGACACCTAGGTCTGGCCTTGGCAGATGGGTAGCATCTCAAAAGGCACATTTGGAAATGGACATACAGATACACAGTGTGTATTCACAGAAGGGCAAGGAATCTAGACAAGGAGGAGTTTGGGACTGTGTTGAGGTGCTTGCTAAGGATATTAAAGAGTCTGAGCTCTAGTTGGTGGATAGATAAGGCTTTTGAGCAAGGAGTAGACTCATGAAAATGAGGCCTTGGGAGGATCTGATGCTCAGAGGGAAGGGGGAGGAAGAGGCTAGAAGCAGGGCATCCTAAAGCAAGCCGTGTGTAGGCTGGAGAAGTCCTGATAATGGGTAGGTAGAGGGGGCAGAAAGGAGATAACAAATGGATGGAAGAGTCATAGTTAAATACCAAAGATCCTTAGTAGGAATCTTAAGAGCGAAGTCCACTTCACAGCTAGACAGGAAGGCCACACAGAACTGAATTTGGCTACCTGCTCCCCGAGCACAGGAACTGTATGCTTTGTTCACCACTAAATCCCAGGGCCTATGAGAGGGTCACAATAACTATTTGTCCTACTCTCTTCCACCAAAAAGTCAATTTGTGCTTTTAATTCAATTCTGAAAGCACGTATGGAGGACCCACCATATGCTCAGTGCTGAGCACTGGGGCCGGAGGCGAGGGGAATGGTGGTTGGGAGAGGATGGGCTGTTGGGTGGATTGCTTTCCAAACTGGCTGCAGTCATTCCCTTCTTGAATACAGGCTCCTGGTAGTCCCCCCAGTAGACTCTGGGTGTGGTCTTGGGACTTACTTTTACCAAAGGGACAACAGAAAAATGTGATGCTTCCAGAGATTTGAAAAACGTTTGCATATTGGGGCTTGCCCTCTCTTGCCACTTTTTGGAATCCTGACACCACCATATAAAGGATTCCAGGATAGCCTCCTGGAAAACGAGAGACCACAGAGAATAGAGCTGAGTCATCCCAGGTGAGGCCTCCCTGGACCAACCAGCCCGCCAACTGTTGGAAATACAAATAAGTGAGGCTGTCTTAGAGCAGGGCTCAGCAAACTTTTTCTCGAAGGACCAAAGAGTAAATATTTAAAGCTGTGGGTCATATGATCTCTGTCACAACTACTCAACTCTTCTGTTGTAGCGTGAAAGCAGCTACAGACGACATGAGCAGGGCTGTGTTCCTATAAAACCTTATTTTAAAAAACAGGTGGCAGGCCTGTGGGCTGCAGTTTGCCTACTGCTATACTGGGTCATTTAGCCCCTATCAAGCCAGTCCAAACCAGAAGAACTGCCCAGCCAACTGACAAAATTGTGAGAAATAATGTTTGTTAAGCCACTATGTTTGGGGTATTTTGTTACACAGCAAGTTCAAACTGATAAAGCTGGTATAAAACACAGACAACATAGGCCTCGTTTCAAGACACTTAAAATCCACCTGTGGAAGTAGGACACATGTGCAGGAGATGCTTATACAACAATATGAGTCCGTATGTGATTAAATGTCAAAATAAAGGTGTATAAAAGAGAAATATTAATTTGGACAAAAAATCGACTCGGATAGATCTTAATGGATGGGTAGAATGTGACAGCTACCCAAACAATTCTGTCTCTCCTTCACTGAATTTTTATGCTGTTAGCTTTTATGACTATATACTTCCATAGACTGAGAGCCCCCGCAGGGCGGAGGATGCTTTATTTTCTATTTTCTGTGTTCCCAGAGCCTAGCACAGTGCTCAGCTCCCAGCCAGGCTCGATGTACACTTACCGAACAAAGCAATAAACCCAGAGTGGAGAGAAGGAAGGGCATGTCTGTGGAAAAACCAAACCTCACAACTAAAGGGATTTAGACTCAGGGGAGGTAGAGACACAGCTGGGTACATGATTCTGGATCTGGGAGGACGGGTGAGAAGGCAGCGTGAAGGACCCGGAAAGTCAGGCCTGAGTGTTTAAACCAAATGTTATTGGAGCAAAGGGCTAAGTTGATATTTATGAAGATTAATTTGGTGGCAGAGGGTAGGGTGGATTCCAGGCACAGTTAGGACAACTTAGTGACCCAGGAGTGAGAAAACAGACTAGCCCAGGAGTCAGTGAGAGGAGTGAGCCTAAGGAATGAAGGGACCTACCAAAACTAGAATAAGTATAAGGGTGGTAGTTAAACTGCTGCACTTTCAGTCTTGAAAGACTATCTGGAGGGAGGTTAGGTTGGAGGCCACTTCACAGAGAAGGTGGCCTGCCAGGTGTGACAGGTGGGTGATGGGGAGAGGGTCCAAGAGAACGGCAAGGGTGTGAAGCTGTGAAACCACAGGGTAGTAGAGAAACCACAAATGGTTTAGTGTGGCCAAAGGGCAAGAGTGGCTTGTGCGTGCGTGTGTCCAGCTATATCTCCTGCTCCCCAGCTCTGAGCTACTGGTCTCCTCTCTTGGACACATCACACAGATTCCTGCCTCTGCTTTTACTTGTTAGGTTTCCTATGTAAGTGCTCAGCTCTGGGTTTATTGGTTCATTCAGTAAATACACATTGAACCCAGGCAATACGGTAAAAGCCTGGGAATTTAGAAATAAAGGTGGAGTGGCAGGAGATGAAACTAGAGAAATTTCCAGGGGCCAGACATGCAGGAGGTTATAAGAGGTTACAGGCTGCATCGAAGAGTTTTGAATGCATGGATTCACAGTTGTGTTTTAGAAAGATCACTTCGTTGTGTACAACAGAGGAGAGGAGGGGGGAAAGGCTGCGGATAGGATGGTCAGTGGGTGAGGACTGAAGAGATGCCCGGATCAGAGAGGTTGCAAGTTGTGTTAATGGATCTGGAGACTCCTTGGATGGAGAGCACGAAGGGGAAGCATGACTCATGGGCTTGTCTGATGGGTGGAAGTGAAGGGATTATTCTTGTCAGAGGGAATGGGAGGGTGAAATAACGAGTTCCAGTCTGGACAGAGGGCATATGAAATCCAGTAGGCAGTTTGCTATAAAGCACTGGAGAGAAGCTGGGCCTGCAGATAAGCTGTAGTCAAGTTCTCAGTACTTAGGTGGTAGGTGAAATTCTTCAGGTAGCTATGGAACACCAACCTGTAAGAGGGAAGAGAGAGGAAGAGAGATTGCAAAGGAAAGTGGACTGGCAAGGATTCTGGAAAAAACAATTGCAAACCAGCTATGTCTTTTCTTACGAGGCCACTGGATTTGACCTTGGAAGTCTGATGTTCACTTGGATTCTGTATGCATCCTTTAGCAAGGATTGCATTTGGAGCTTATCATGACCCTCTATCACCCAGGAAACTTGACAATTTAGGACGAAGGTTAGTAAAACAAACGGACAGGACAAGTGATAAAAACTGACTGTTCTTTGATACTTCTTGTTTCAAGGTAATAACAACAACGATAACACAAATCACAGAGGATAATTTTTTGCCTAGCTTTGTCATTACTTTTCCACAGTCTACAATAATTGCTGTCTTCATATGTTTGTCCTCCTTGTTAGATGATGGGGTTCCTGGGGCAAAGACTATATCTTACTCATCATTCTAGCCCCAGAGTTTACCATAGGACTTGACACATTCATTCATTCATTTGGCCAATACTTATTAAGCACCTACTACATGCCAAGGATAGTTATAGTACCTGGAGATACATCAAAGGATTTGACAAATATTTCTGCACTAACAGAGCTTATGAATTTTAGTAAAGAGTGGGGACATCTCCAATAAGTATAATGTCAGTGGCTAGATCACCGTACTGTATAGATGGCTGGGTAAAAGGAGCTTCTGTTATCTAATTAAACCTGACAAAAGGGAAACCCGATTATCCCTGGAAACAGGTCCTCTAGCAGCCACTTTTCCTGTTGCAGGGAGTTTCTGGAAATCTCTCTGCACTTGGTTTATACTTCAAGTGTAAACAAAATCACTTTCCTTATTCTGACTATGTTCTAGAATTCCTCCCGAAGTCAGCATTTGTTTGTTTCTCTTCCCCAGTAGTTAAAAAATACTTATTCTGGAAAGGCCCAAAATGCCATATATATGTACAGAATTAAGTTACTGAGGTTTTTTTTAAACGGGGGTATTGATTTTGAGCTTGAAATTTTGTATGAGATGATACAGAAAATATTTGCTCAGGTGACCATTCCCTAAGACCTACTATTTGTAAGCTCACAGCAGGCATCACCAACTATAGTAGCGATGAATCACAGAGTTCCTGTCCTCAGGGTCCTGTGATGTATAATAAGAGGGATAAGACAAACGTAAGATATTATATGGTAAGACAGTACTAAGGACACTCGAATTTGTCTTGCTTTTTCTTTTTCTCTTTATCCTGCTTAAAAGGCTAGTTTACCTCTCCCAGAGATGCCCTTATTCCCGACTCCACCTATCAGATAGATTGGCACCCGTTACCTGCTACCTATGTCACAGCTATTTGTGTATGTCGTACACCCTCTGCCTGACGGTGAACTCTGAGGGTGGGGACTGAGATTTTACACAACGCTGCATAGCATGGTGGGCACTGAAAACAGAAACCAGGTGGTGTGGAAAACCAGGGCAGTGGAAGGTTAAAGCTCCAATATCTTTGCATTGGCTTATGAAAAAAATATCACGTGCATATTTGCGAATAACACAAAGGTCCAGAGAATTTTCTGGAAAAAAGGAAAAAACTGACTTCTCTTTTAGGGCACCGCAAGCTTCTTTGAAATGGAATTTGTCAGTTGACAAAACTGCAGACAGCAAATGACCTCAGGGGCTGTGCTAAGATTTTAGAAAGACATAAATGTCCTGTGAAAAATCAAGCTGACATCTGTTTCGCGATAAAATTCTTTACACATTTAACACCTGCATTTTCAAGGTGCTTTTGTATAAATCTCTTCTCGCGGGACTGTCGCAGGACAACCCAGGGGTGCACACAGGCAGTCTCCTCCCGTCCCTCCCATGGCGGCGCTGAGATGCAGGGAAATGGGCACGTCCTTTGGCAGCTGCTGGGTCATAGGCTGATCCCAGAACTAAGAGCCACCCTCTTCCCACCAGGTCAATGGCCCCAAAGAAACACTACAGGTAAAAGGTGGCTGGGTGCGACGGGGGAGAAACAGATTGTTCTTTACTTTCCTTGGAAGAGAAAGAATTCAGTTTTCTGTTTGAAAAACCAGAAATGACTGGAGGGGTAAAGTTGCAGCCTTCTGCTAAATAAAAAGCTACATTGCTTAGTGGGAGAAAAATCAGGAGAAATGCGTGTTCTAGGGGATGTACTCAGAGAACGCATGGCTTTCATTTTGACTTCTATGTAGCTGAGGAAATTAGCATCACTTCCCTGGAAATTTTATTCAAATTTCCATATGCAGCGATGCTTCCCTGGATTCTCGTTGCAATCATTAAACTGCACTTAGAGAGTGCACCAATTTACATGTCTGGCACTACACATAATACAAAGAGACTTCCTTTCTTCCTCTGATGATTTTCCTTCCTTCATTCTTTCCCTCCCTCCATCGCACAGCTTTTACCGTCACTCCTGCATTTACTGAACTAGACCTGTGAGGACTGCAGGAATACAGAAATACAGATGAAACGAGCCACTGTTCCACCTGCTCAAATAGCAGAGGAGACAGGAGGAAGGCTGAGGGCAGGGATTCTAGCACTCGCCTCATGTTTGCCCAGGACCTTATGCTGGGTCTTAGATAAGGACCTGTTTCCTGAATATTTAGTGGGTGGAGGGATGGATGGACGGATGGATGGATTGATGGATGGCTAGATGGATGAGATGCCTCAATCTGGATGGCAGGGTTCCAATTTCTGAGTCAGTAAAATGGCTGAAACTACCCCCTCACCCCGACCCCTGCCTGTCGCTTTTTCTGTTTCAGCAACCCCCTTACCATGGGAAAGGATGGGACCAAGAAGATCAAGGTGGCACGCTGGGGCTCTTTATTCAGCAGTTTGCTCTGTCTGAGTTAACATATGGGTGAGGTTCCCCGTGAAGGACACTTTCCCAACTCCAGCCACGTCACAGAGACACTCAGCTGCTGTGTGTCTGGCAAGTTAACGACTATAAGCCCAAGGGAGGGGAGAACGGGAAAATGATAACATTAAAAAAAATAAATTTAAGCAAATTCAGAAGAAAATGAGAAAGGCCTCGCCCCGTCCCCTGCAAAGCTACCTAACACCTCTTGTTTTCAGTAACAAAAAATTACCGAAAATAGTACTTTAGAGCTTGTGCTCATCAAAATAATCCTACCCAGAATGCACAGAGCGAAGTTAGCTGGAGAAAAAGAAGATAAGAGGATTAGGAGAGAAGGAAATAAAGGAGGAAGAAAAAAGAAGAAGCAGAGAAGGTGGCTCGATGGTGAGATGGCAAGGTGACAGGAGACCGGTGAGTATCAGGCCAGGTCTCTGGGGAAGGTCAGAGAGCACCTGTCAAGGACCTGACCAGCAGAGATGCGTGAGAGAGGACACCTTCTCCCAGTCTCCCCAGGTCCAGAGGGTGAGATTAAGCTGACAAGACCAGCATCTGCTCTGTAGCAGGCAGTGTGCTGGGGACTTTTATATGCAGCATTTTATTTTTGTATGTGACATTTTACTCAGTCGTCCAGCTCACAACTACCCTGCAAGGAAGGCAGTTCTGTCCCTTGTACCAGTGACAGCCCTGAGGTCAGAGGTCATCAGTGGTGGAGCAGGGGCTCTGGGCAAGCACCCACCTATGGGCAGCACATAGCTTAAGCCTCACGGCAACTCCGTGAAGTGAACACTATTATTTCCATTTTGCATGGCAAGAAACGGAGGCTTCCAAGCTTTGAGGGAGCCACTCACACAGTCACACAGCTAGCAAGAGGCCAGGATGCACGGGAACTGGGATGTGATCCAGGGCTCCTTCTGTTTCACTGTATGGACTCCTGGGGGAAGTAGCCAGCTCCCTTCCCCGCTTTCAACCTGTAACTTGTGGGCAGATGAAGGCTGAGTATCAGACCAACCAGGAACCGCATAGAGATTGGGGCTAATGTCCCACGGTCATCCTGACTGTGACTCTGCATGGAATGGGGACTCTGATCCTTCAAAATAACATTAGGGTTACCTGGTTTGTGCTGCCACGCAGTGCTGCAGTCTTGTCTATAACAGCTCCCAAACATGGCCCTAAAAGATAACGATTCTCATTCTAGTGATGGGGGGTGGAAGGGGGTTAATTGTTCCAAATGGGACCACCGGTTCTATTGTGGGCTAGCGCTAGCTGCAAGAAAATTCTTGCTCTGAGCCCAAATTGCTTTCTCTTGTACCTTCCGGTTCTGCTTTTTCTGGAATAACCAAGTCTTTCATGCATTGAAGTACAGCTACTGTGTGTCTCCTTCTTTTTATCTTCTCCAGGCTCACCTTCCTTAGTTCCTTCAACCACTGCTTTTAAGACATACTCTCTGATGGCCTCTTCAATGCCGATCCCTGTTCATGGAGTCTATGTGCCTCTTCAAATTTACTGTCAAAAATTTGGTTCCTCCAGTATCAGAAGGCAGCCAAGGGTCCTTCAGAGCCATGAGCTGGACCATGGTGCTAGATAGAACATCACAGAGGTGGAGGTCTTCACCCCTTTTTCAGCTGACCTGTTTTTCTCTTCAATGTCTCTAGCCAGTAGTGTTTGGAATGAGGCATTTCAGGATCTCCAAATTCTTGTTTCTAAGGTTATTATTCACAAGCTCTTACAGAGGCAATTTTCTCAGTTTGGAGAGCAGTCAGGCTAGGAGCCTCACCTTTGCTGGGGAGACTGGGAAACTCACCACGTGATCACTCACACACCTGCTGTTCCCTTCTGTGTATCGCTTCTCGGCCTTCAGCCCCTTGGTCAATCCAACCTCCTTCCCTGTAAAAAGCGCACAATATCTCAAGGCTTCCCTGTAACCTCTGACAGGGGAACAAAGAGAAACACCTTTCACAAATCCATGCTATCAAAGGATAGAAGAGAGAACAAAACCTTCAGTAAAGAACACTAAACATCCCACCAGAAAGTCCCAAACAACGCTGAAAAGTGAGAATAAAACTACCGAAAGCTGACAGAGGGTAACAAGCATTATTTCCAACCCACATTTGTCCTTCTAAAAAAGCCAACCAACTACAGAAAAAAAAACAACAACCCTGGAATGTAGGAAATCTAACATCATTAACATATTTCCTGTCCTCACGCAGCTTATAAAAAATGTTTCTGAGCTTTTCCCTGGCTCATTTACAACGATGAGAGGGAGCGAAAAGGAAATGCAACAGATGGGACTACCATCCTCTCTCGCAGCAATTTATCGCCACTTGAGGTAGCTTGGGCGAGATTTCAAACGTCTTTCAGTTGTACCAAGAGTTTATTCCTGCCCAAGAACAATGAAGACGAGTCTCCTTAAAAAAGCTGCAGGTTATAAGCCATGTTTACTACTCTGTATTTCTGTTGTTTCTAAAAGAGATCACCCCAGCCTGCCTCCAACCCTCCCCAAACTGCCTCCACCAGGATTTAATCTGGTACTGATTTAGAGCTGACAGGTGGCACATGCATAATTAAAGATGACCTAACACAGAATGCTCTCATTCCTGGCATATTATCAGACACTTAAGCAAAGCAATTATCAGTAGGCAATCTTCTCTGTCAACAGAGATAGAGATGAAACATTTCTTCAATTAAGAGGATTCTGAAAGGATGCTGTACATATATCCGTCTGCAAGTACTTGAAAATCTTTAGGGTTTAATACTAAGTCAGCTCAACAAGCACCTCTGGCCAGTTAAATTGTGTTTTTTTCTCCCCCCCTACTTTTCCTGGAAGGTAACATTTTTTTTTTTTTGCTTTATTGAAGTAGGAGGGTCACATTTTAAGCATCAGAATCTTCAAAACAAATAATCTGGGGGCGTCATCAGAGACCTGATCCAAGCTGACAAGGAAATCTCTGCATCTTCCTGCCATTGCCTTGCTGGGGTTTACAAATATACCAAGCCTTCCTCACAGGTGCAAGGCCAAAAAGGGATAGGGTTTAAATGAAAGTAACTTTAATAAAAAATTTCCTTTAAAGCAGGATTATTCCCTCCCCGTGTTCCACCAGTGTCGGAGGATTTACAGAAGTACTGTCAAGCCTTAAAATTTCATCTTGAATCTAAGTGATTTAAAGGATTTTCTTTTTTTCATTCGAAGAAATAAATATCATTCAGAGGAAGAAGGGTCTTGATCAAATGATGGATTTCCCATTTCAGGCAGAGGAGGGGAGAGGCACCCTATTCCCTAGTAGAGTACTGTATTTTTTATAAATTAGAGCGCATGTACTTTATCTAAATGAATGCATTTTAGCTTTCTTTAGAACAGAAATTGCTTTAATGTTATAGCGAGACAAGTGATTTTCTTTTCTTTTTTAAAAGGTGCTTTATACGTTAATGGGTTTTTTGAAGCCCGTGTAAAAACTGGCTTCCCTGAGACAGAGCACTTCACAACGTTCGTGGTGCATATTCGGCCACATTTCACAAGAGGTCTTATTGTTTAAATTCTTATATCCTTATGTCATCTGTGAACAAACGGCTTTATTGTTCATTTGAAGGTGTCTTTATAGGATCTCTGGTGGTAGGGCTGATGTTGTTGTTTGCATTTTTTCCCTCATCAAGTCAGAACAAAAGTCCCTTTTTCTGCAGCACTGGGAACTGGGGAACACGGAGCGTGTGGCAGCTGTTTTCAGTTGGAAACACCATAATGATCATGTAAGTGAAGTGCTAACATTAATGGGCTGACTTCTGACAAGTAAATCGAGATCTACGGAAAAGTTTCTTCTACACCGCAGACTTCTAGGTAATGCAACATAGAAGCATTTCATAGGACAATTAAGAATCATCCAGTAAATTTAGATGCTTGCCCTGCTGGGCAACAGGACTCAATGCCTTCCAAGGTGAGTTTTCCTTGGAAGATACTCCATTCAGAATATTAGAGGAAAAATACCAGTAGTCTTTGGGGAAAGCATATTCAAGAGGAGAGGTGGTGGTGGTGGTGGGATCATTAATGGGAGATTCAGCAGGACTCAAAGCTCAAGTTCATTATATTTCTCAGAACTAAGAATAGCTTCTGAATGAATACTCACAATTCTCCATAGATCTATTTCTCCTAAGGAGCTCCCCTTTACTCCCTTTCCAATTTTAATGTTAAAAAAAAAACAAGAGAATGTAGTCAAACATGGGTAGGTAGGCAAGAACAAAGGAACCTCTACAGACTGGAGGAGCATCTAACCCAGCTCCATTTTAGATGCCGTTAAACACCTTCCATCAGGATTCAACTCAGAAAAACTCAAAAGATGTAGCTTGATAGCATGCTGCATCAAGAAGCCGGGACAAAGAAATATGTCACATGTGTATTATTAGGGCCGATGGCAAAACACATGGGATCTCCCAATCGATGTCATTCATGAAATGAAAATATAAGATATAAGGCACATACTACCATCAAAATAACATAATACAAAGGCAAAAAATTCTAGCAAGTTTATTTAGGGAGGTCAAAGTGGACAAAGTGGCATTGGAGGTCAAAGTGGACAAAGTGCCCAGAACACCTCCAGTGGCCAAGGAGGCAGGGGTCCAATTGATGCTCTTATTTTCTCCTCCTAATATTTCCCCCCCAAAAGGTGGCCTCACCTCACTGCGGGGTGGGGGGGGGGATAAAAGAAAATAGAAGAAGCGAAAAAACAGTTTTTCTCCACAAACGGCACTCTAGGAATCAACTGTTCTTAACTTGGAATTCTTTCAGGAAATGAAATGTTAGGCGCCGGTCAATTTGTTGCCCCTTCGGGAGGCAAGGTGATGAGAGGGAAAAAATGTTAGGACAGGATGAGAGAAACGAATGTTCTTATGAAGGCAGGGTGTTGGAAAAGAAACAATGTCACAGAGAGAAGGATGATTACATCCTCATAATGTATGTAGGACTGTCACCAAAAGAAAATAAGACAAGGGCTAGGTTAGAAATGAACATCTAGTATCACCAGCTACAAATGACAAGAAAGGGAATCCAGCACTAACCCGTTTATACAAGTCACCTATATTTATTCCCTTGTGGTCAACTGAAACCTATACCCCAGGAGACACGAGGTGCTTTCACATGTACACATTTGTAACCTCTGAAAACGAATTAACAAAGGAGAATATAAAACCGCCAGGTATAATGGAAACGGGTGATGTCCACCCCTGCAGCCAGCTGTGATGTAATACCTTCCGCGTGGCGCCGACAGCCTTCTCTTCCCTCCTCCCATTCCGACACAATGTCTTCAGGTCTGTCTAAGTAATG
This sequence comes from Neophocaena asiaeorientalis asiaeorientalis, assembly GCF_003031525.2. NCBI lineage: Eukaryota > Metazoa > Chordata > Mammalia > Artiodactyla > Phocoenidae > Neophocaena > Neophocaena asiaeorientalis. The sequence goes on along the minus strand of NW_020175672.1, from coordinate 5,096,726 downwards.
TAATTTACTGGAGTGGAATTCCCTTGATACCCTGGTGCGGCACTTGGTGACAGTATCATTTATACTGAACAGTGTCGTGGCCTGACACCCATCCATTGGCCTTCACGCCTCATTCATAGCAGAGTGTGTAACTCCACCTTCCACGGTACCCTTCTGGGGTGTGCGCGGACAAATTTACTCCATTCAGCCCTAATTACAAACCTCAGCTGAAATGCTCTCATTAGATTTCTACTTCTCACTCCAGATGTCAATCTTATTGAAAATGCCAATTTTCCCGAGGATTCATCCATTAGCAATAAACTCTAAAGCATTCCATGACTGAATGCATTAAACCGGCAATGAGGACATGCACTTAAAATACATCATTAGGGTAAATCTCCATTGCAAATGCTTTACGTCATTCAACCAAAGGAATAATGAGCCCAGCCCGGCCAGTACCCTCAAACTGCACATGAAGGATAGGTTAAAACTGGCGGTTCTGCAGGAAGAAGTAGGCGGTACACCAACGAGATGAATTTCAGAATCTGTGTCATTCCTTAGGAAGGTGTGGTAGCAAATCACAGTCAGAGCCTAATTTATCACCTTGTTGCGGCCTCTCCCGTTGCGGAGCACAGGCTCCGGACGCGCAGGCTCAGCGGCCATGGCTCACGAGCTCAGCCGCTCCGCGGCATGTGGGATCTTCCCTGACCGGGGCACGATCCCGCGTTCCCCGCACTGGCAGGCCGACTCCCAACCACTGCGCGACCAGGGAAGCCCTTGCCTATGATTTTTACAGACACTTCAGTCTGTGGCAAAGTGCAATAAGACAGGCAAAGATAATAGGGAGTAAGTGTGTTCATGGAGGGGACTAAGGCTGTATCTGCAATGCTAGGAACTTGTTAGTCACCTAGAATGATTTGCTCTGCCTGAAAAGCATTCTTCCATTTCTTTCAACAGGAAAAGGAAAAAAAAAAAAAAGGAAAAAACAGCACTGTCTGGATGCACTGCAAGAACCTGGGTACCGTTCCAGTGTAAGAAAGGTTTTACTGGTGTAGTTAACCTGAGGAATATCTGCACCCCACCAGACTGATGTGTCTTAACGTGAAAGATCCAGAAGATCCAACGATGATGTTAACATATACATTACAACTCAGAGATTGTATCTGTGATTGGGGTGGTAGGACAGACCATGAGAAGTAAAAGTTGGAGAGAAAAAATTTTAAACTAGCAAAATATATCCATTGATAAAAGCAAGCCATCACTGCTTTATACCTGCGCCACGTTTTAATTCCTTAGCTTACTGGTCTCATTTATCACTTCTGGCCAGGTCCCAAGTGAGGCCAAGTCAGGGTCCAGTCATAATTTCTTTACTAATTTGATAAATGAAGAAACTGCATCCCAGGAAGGTCACGGAGGACGCTCAAGAGTCTGATGTGATCTCCTGAGCATCTAATACTAAAGGTTAACCAAAAAAGTGATACCTACGATGATGACCATATTTGGAATATACAATGTATTTATTTAATGGAAAACTTTGGTGGGCAGAAAAAGACTCCTAGAAGGGCAGGTGTACATTACATTAAACAAAATAATTTGCAAAAGATAATAAAAAGGAGAAGAAACAGTAATTGTTTTCTTCTTGTCAGCATCTGGTTATCTATAGGATCGATCAGATGTGATAACAGATGTGATATTGTCTATAGGGAATTAGACCACCATGGAAGCTAACTGCTCCTCAAGTTTTGCCCATTCCCACCTGAAATATTTAAAACCTTCCTTGATTATAACATTAGCGCTCTCTCTTTCATGATGTACATCAGCAGGTATTACAATTAACACGCACAGATGTCAGAACTGAAATATCCACGTTTAAATAAAAAACAGTGAAGAGGTAAAAATAACTGATTATGCACAAGACAGCGCTCACCTTCAGAGGAAAGAGAGGCTTCCCTGGTGCTAATTTAATGGCAAAATAAAAAATCGAGCCCCTGGAGAGCATCAGCAGCTGAGGAAGAGCCACACTACTTGCGAAATGACCTGTAGCCCTCTGATTGAGAAACGATGAACAAGAGGCTGACCTTGTGTCCATTTAATTCCAAAATCTGTACTCTGAGCAGAGCGGGGAACCCCACAAACGCCCTGAAATTCTCCACCACATTTGTACGATGCAACATACAAGCATCACCATCAACCTTTTACTGAAGGCTCGCTTTGCGCTTCACGTACGTGATCTTACTGGCTCCCCACCAGCACCCTATGAGGTAGGCACTACCCCTGCTGCAGTTTTTAATGAAAGACATCCAGGCCCAGGAGAGGTTCCATAACTAGATCAAGGTCAACAGGTAGCTAAGCCAAGATTTGAGGCTGGGTCCTCCTTCTCCCAAAGCTCTTGTCTCAATTTAACTACCCTGCCTCACCATCTGCTGAGGTTGGAGACACCAGTGGGGAACGTGATCTGCAGTCATCAGTTTCCAGAAGCTTCTGGAATGACTCCTCTCTTGACTCATCTTATTTCCCAAATGACATCAAACTGCAAGGCTTTAGCACGCTTGTAGACGTTCTCGTTCTCTGGAAATGTCACAGCCACCCAGCCAGTAGAAGAGGGACAGCACCATAGTTGGGATCACGGAGGTGCAAATTTCCCTGTGAACACCAACACCACCTCTCTTTGGTGTTTCTTGTAGCCACAAACCGACACGTTACCACTTACTGTGGTTGCAGGAGACTTGGCCGTCAGATGAAGGGAGTTTTTACTCGGTTAACTGCCCCTCCGACGTCTGTGTCCACAGCAGGCCTTTCCCTGCCGCTGTCCACCCCCCACCCCGTCCCTATGTGAACAAAAGGGTTCCCATCTCTCCGCAACACTGCTAAGAAATCCCTCCCTTGCTGTTCTATGAGTCAACAAGGCACAACTTTCTAACAATGAGCCGAGAAGATGGATGCTGTAAGACAGCATTTCAAACAAGGCGATTACGCTTCAACAAAAGATTCAAGGATCCCGTCACTATTTCTTGCGACACACCTTGTTTATGTATGAGTTGTGCCTTTCTTCCTTCAGAAGGGGAAAATGCTGATAAACTATCGCAGGTAGACACACAGCGCCCAAACCTGGCCGCCTTGCTGCTGCTGAAACGGAGACACATTTATTTCCCCAATGCACCACTTACCAGACAGATGCAAAGATGTGGGCAAACCAGTCATCAGAATTAACAGTGATTGTGCTTGCACTACACATTCTGATTTGTATGAATCTTATTTTTAGCCATGCATAAAGGGCAATAAATGGAAAATCTTATTCTAACCGCTACTCTTTCTGGGCCACCCACACTGCTCCACCTACCGTACAAGTCCACAAATGTGAAAAACACACACACACACACACACACACACACACACACAAAAAAAAAAACCCAAGCCAGGGTTCGTCCTAACAAGGGATGCAAAGCAGCTAAAATGTGTGACATTTTTTCCAGTTAGTGTTTGTACTTTCATCCTTTTTCTGTATCAGGACTTTCAGGGAAAAAAAAAACGTTGACTTATCTCTGGGCATTTTCAAAGACTCCACGGTGGTGAGCAGGCAGCGCAGTGGCATGTGCGATCCACCAGGCACCGCCACCGCCCTGTTGTGAGCCGCCTGTCAACCGGCTTCTAGCAAAGAAACGCACCCCAAACACATTTCTGTAAATTCGGGCAGATGATACCTACAACGTTTCGTTTTGCAACAAGCTCGGTGTTTTAAACGTTCCTCTAATGAACAAAAGTGACATCGGAAACGTCAACATCTCTAGAACAGAGCAGGCTGTCAAGAATGATTTTGCCAAAGTTAGGGCAATAGCGCTTGTCCTAAATCTGCTCTCAGGGAGCCGTGGGCCAACGCTCTCCAAGGCACAACACCCCCTTGCTGTCTCCCTTCCCTTCTCTGCATTTTCATCTCTGTCTGTTCCATCCAGTCACTCCCCAAGCCTGCAGCTCACCAAGCATGAACGCATACACGCTCTCCCTACCAAGCGGAGCCGCTGCTGTTGAGAAACACCCACCTTGAGAGCAAATTAAAAAAAAAAAAATTGAGGAAGAGGATGTTTTCTGGGGGCATAGACAGGATAGAGACGAGAGTCTGTTTTTTATTATCATCTCTTTAGACTTTTCATGAAAAGTTAAGTCATTAAGGTCCCTGGGTACCAATACGAATGCGTGCTCCTCTGAGCCCTCTGCAAAGCACAGCAGCAAACACACGCAGGTAAGGATTAATATTTAAAAGTCAGTTCCACCAAATAATGAAGACACGAAAAGAGTCAACGCTGAGAAAGGCATCTTTACCTGTGTGTTTGCTCATTATCCAGAAACTAGAGGAAATGCTGTCATCCCCGGTAGCTACACGCCCTGCAGAGCTCACACCTCCTTCTGAAGAGTAGCGCTGATGAAATGGATCAGAGTCCACGAGCGTCAGAACCTCTGACTAGTGTTGTAAAAACATGGGTAATTAAGTGTTACGAAAAAGTGGGTCATCCACGACTGAGGTAGAGCCACACCTCCCCACGCTAGACTCCAAATGACTGTGCTGTGATAGGGTGGGAGGGGTCTGAACACAGCGAAAGCAAAACTTTTATGTGGTGAGGAGTGTTTTAGTTTTCACTGGTTTAGGTTAGAGAAAGTTAATCTCTATGTCAACTGCAAACCAACTAAACTTCTTGGTGAGTTTTTGAAGTTTTACAACAAATGCTGGCTGTTCGTGTCACGGGAAATTCAGAGTCAGTGTCACAAACAGTCCAAGGGACAGTCTTAGGTTTCTGTGACGGGCCCGTCGCGACGAGCGAACGCCGTGCCTCAGGGAAGCAAGGAGGTCAAACCAAAACTGAAGGCAAGGAACCGAGTTCTCACTATCCACATGAGCATCTCCGTCTCCAAGGGAGGATCCAAGCACTGCAGACCACTTCCCACACCAGTACCCAATCCGGGCATTTGATACAATTGCGGGCATTTACCAAAGCATCTTTCGATTACTGTCTGAACAAGGCAAGATATATACCTGGACTGAGCACATTCGTTCATCTGTCACTCAAGAGCTACAGAAATTTTAATTCAAATCCGTAACCACTGTGTCCCTATTATATACAAGGACAAAAAGGATGAGAAGGGATGCAGAGGGAAGAACTTCGAAGGACCTGCTTTTAAAGAACCTAAGTCTTGTACAGAGGATGCTAAGACCTCGCCACATCCAATGCCTAATATGGATCATTCTTAAAACACAAAATCTCTTCTAGCAGCTGTTTACTAAACACTTTCTCTTCTACTGACGTAAGGTTTGTGGGTGGCATTCCTTCAACCTTTCTCAGATGACTCCTTTAACAATCCCCGTAATTTTAATCTGGGTTTTCTTTCAGTGTTCAAAGCCCTTCCTAATTTTGGCTAAGAGTCAGGATTCATCCCGATCCAAAGTCGAGCTCTCTCCAAAGGGAAGCACAGAGATATGCAGCACAACCCACGCCATAGCCCGAACACCATACCAGACGAATCTGAAGGGAAGCTTCTTTGAAGGGGGATAAAGCATGAAGAGTTGAAGGAAAACTCTCCGGTTCGTAGCACAAGAAGGGCTATATCTGAACGTAAAATTGGAATTTTACTGGAGTCCACATTGTTTGGAGTATGGTTGGGGGATGGGGAGAATTTGGGTAATCAACCTTTCCCCACTTCTGCCAAATTGTCTTAGAGTGTATCAACTGTGAATTTTTAAATACCTAGAGCACAATCAGTTGATCTAACACTAAAACCATCTTGGTCCTCATTAAATCTTTCTTTTATGATTCCAGAGGCCCACTAGGATCTCGCAGGGCCACTCAAAAATCATTTTTAGTGACAGAATACAGAAATGAAAAAAAACCCAGTTAATAGTGATTTTCACTCCATAAAGACACTGGTGAGTTTACAGAGGTATCTGTCCATGCAAGAGTTGATGACTGTAATTTGAAGGGAGAACAATAAACGACTAGGCCATCACTGTCCTAGAAAATGATATCAAAGGCATCGTTCCTGAGCTCCAGCAATCTGTGGGATGTCAGCAGGCCAGAGTACTGCTTGTAAGTCGGGAATTAGTTGACAAAATGAAAAAAATCTGGAAAAATACACAAAAGTAGGAGTTAACAGGTAGGTTGTATCTGGGTAGCTGGATGAAAGGTAACTTATTTTCTTTGTCCTCTTCTGTTATTTTATAAATTTTGTACAATAAACATGTATTACTTTTATAATCAGGAAAATAAATCTACTTCTGTTTTGATAAAAGGAAACAATTCTCTGATTCTGATCTTTCTAGTCACTAAGGACATTTAATACATTGGATCTAGTATAGTAATCTGGGCTGGTGACAAAGCAGACATGAAATACAGGGAAAATCTGCTAGAAACAATAGATTATAGCTTCTAGTTAAGCATGACAAGGACGCTTAAGAATCCTGCTACACTACAGAGCTTTGCAAATACTTTTCTTCCTCACCATGACCATGGTCTGGGCACTCTCCAGCTGTACCAGAGCTTCACCCGCCAGGGGCCTCACAGTGATCAGCTTAACAGGGGTGTCCTTGGAAGAGGGTAGCTATCCCTTGGGTTAAATTACGGCTCAGAGAGAGAGTTGTCACTTCCTTAGTACAGGCACATCCAAAAAAGAGCACACATATAATTTCGAAAAAGCAACAGACTGGAAATTAATTGGAATAAGGTGACAAACTATTCGTACTACAACTGACATCACTCGGTGACCAGCTCTGTCATATGCATGGCTGAGTTTATTTGGAGATTTGCAGGGAATAATACCTTTTGAAATTTGGACCTGTATATTACTATGCTGGTCACATCACCCCTCTCTGTACCATGAGTGTATATGCAGAGAATGAAAATTAATTTTGATGATGCCTTCAGCAGAACACAATTGTGAAACAATATGTTATAAATAATCACGTACATTCTTTAAAAAAAAAAAACAGAATGGCTTCAAAAGTATGCCAATGGTTCCCCAATGACAATAAGAACTAAATATATATGTTCATGAAATTATTTTATTACCAATCTTATCGTTAACATCACAACTTTGAGAGCGCTTCCAAACATAATAACAGAATAAATGTAAACAGAATATCTGAGATTTAAACTCTGGCACTGGAAAGGTGGTAAAAGCCAAAACTTGCACGGTTTCTCAAGAATAAAAATGAACTTTATATTTTTCTATTCTAAGTCAACATTTTTAGATTATTATTAAGACACAAAAATAGGGACAATAAAACATCAGTTGATTAGACTATTTGAAGACAAGATGAGTTTTTGGTTTGTTTCAGTTTTTTGGTGAATTGACAGACAGAAAATGCTTTTTGTTGAAAACCGTTTCCAAAGCAGTTTCTTTTCCTAATTATAAAGGATTTAACCATTCTCAGTGATTCAGCAGGTCAGTGTCACCAACTACAAATATCCTCCTGGGTATATTCTCTACCTTTACTAAACCAAAGCTACCTTGTTTTCTGAATCTTTATCACTGAAAAAGGGAAGTGGGATGTGAGCGGTAGGGTGGGGTATGGGAGGGGGTGGGTAGGAAGTATGAAGGCTAGTTAATTCAGGGTTCTGGTTACTTGAGTCCCAGGTAGCTGAGCCATCGCTAAATGCGAATTCAGTGCCTGTAACCAGGCACATCTGATTCTTGGGGCCATGAGAGCTGACCAGGAGAGCCCCCGAGGGTCGGTCTTTGTTGGTTTTCTCTACCTCATGTCTCTTCCTCTGGGAGACTGTTGCGGGGAATCTGTGTCAGGGTGTCCCTCCAAAAATCATGGTCTCCAAACTCCTGGGGCCGAATTTGTTTTGATTAGAGTCTATATCCATGTCGTTTCAACTCATGCTTAGGGTGGCGGTAGCTACGTGTGATATCAAAGATGAATAAGCACCTACTTCTCCTGTTAGACCTTGCTCACCTGGATTTTCTTTTCTATAAAAACCTTTAATTCCAGTTTTTTTGATATTTTAGCAGCTCCCTATGGCAACTGACTCCAAAACCTTTGCTGCTACGCCCTGTTGTCCATCACCTAAGTGAAAAGCATGGACAGTTTATTTCTAAGCAGGTCTGGGAAGTCGGGGGTGGGAATGAGCGACTGATTTACATGTATTGTACTTCAACTTTGATGACTTTATTTCACTGCTTTTTTGGTTATACCTTTTCCTTGAGCCAAGCGCATACATACGCATGTATGTATGTACATATATGTATACAATATGTATGTATGTATATAATGCACACACATGCACGTTCACATATCTAAGTGATTCTGATGTCTTAAGGAGGAAGTGGGATAATTTAGGACAGAGGTTTTTGAGCTCTTTGAAACTATGGATCCTTATGCACCGCTCTTCAGGAATTACAATCCCTGGTCAGACCTAAGGGCAGGGCCTGAAAGGAGTAAAGTAGAATAGTAAAGTAGTAAAGTAAAGGAGACCTGAGGGAAACATGGCTACTAGCCCCGTGAGAATTCACTGGTCATTCTGCAAGGCCAGCTTTCTAGAAACCTAGAATAAGAAGCAAAATCCGCCCCCCCCACAACAGGACCCAAACGGACTTAGTGGGTTCCATCCTGCATGTTTCTCACAGGCCTGCAGGTCACTCATACAATTGTTTTGTGACTTATGGGTACCATAATGCCCAACATTACAGAGATTTGGTGATGGGGGATGAACTGTACTTCATTGGGAGAATGTCAAACAGGCATTATAATTAGAAGCCCTGTTGCAGGAGAACTATTTGCTACTAATTTTCTTTCCAAGTTTCCATTTTCTACTAGGCTTCAGTCTGTGGCAAGTCTATATCCCCTGGTTCCTGCTTCCACATCCGCCTCCACTGCTAAGACCTGTCACCTGCCGCCACTAGGCATGCATCCCGGGGCGCAGTACACGGACTCATTTATGATGACACAATTCACATGAACTGCAGCAGCCCCATGACAGGAGCACGGGAGGGTACACGTCCCCTCCATCACAGTGAAGCAGCTTTCCTGCGTATGTAAATGGCATTTTGAAAGAGATGGTGGTCATTGATGGCAAATTTCCCTAGTGGTTTCTGTCAAATATGTCCTTGTCCCGGTAGGAAACCTATTCCTAAGACTTAAGTCTAACATTCTAACATTCTGCAGGTCCCTTACATTTGCCCAAAGAGGGCCAGGGTAGTGTCAGGGCTGATGGAGGTGTGAGGGACACAGCCATCTGTGCTTCTTCCGACCTCCCAAACTATAGCATCCCTGTCAAGCACTACTTAGTATTCTGCCCAGTATTCTTAGAAGGAAAGTAAGCTCTGGTATTCAGGGGGGGTTTTGTGTGTGTGGTAAAATACACATAATAACATTTACCACGTAAATCATTTTTAAGAGTACAGGTCAGTTGCATTAAGTACATTCACATTATTGTGTAACTATCACCACCATCCATCTCCAGAAATTTTCCATCTTCCCAAAGTGAAACTCTGTACCCATTAAATACTAACTTCCCTTTCCCCTTTATTCCCAGTGCCTGGCAACCACCCTTCTAAATACTTTCTGACTATGACTTTGACTAGTCTAGGTACCTCATATAAGTGGGATCGTATAATATTTGTCATTTTGTGTCTGGCTTATTTCACTTGGTATCTCCATGTTTCATCCATGTTGGAGCATGTGTCAGAATTTCATATTTTTAAGACTGAATAATATTCCGTTGTATGTATATACCACATGTTCTTTATTCATTCACTGCTGATAGAAACTTGAGTTGCTTCCACCTTTGGGCCATTGTGACTAATGCTGTATGAACATGAGTGTACAAACACCTGTTCAAGACCCTGCTTTCACTTCTTTTATACCCAGAAGTGGAACTGCTGGATCATATGGTCGTTCTGCGTTTAAATTTTTGAGGAATCATCATACCGTTTGCTATTCTGCTTTTTTAAATTAATAAACTTAATGTTTCAGTGCAGTTTCAGGTTGACTGCAAAACTGCAGGGAAAGCACCGTGGGGTCCCACATACCTCTTGCCTCCACATGCATGATATTTTTATAGAGATGCGCTAGGCACTTGGTGCCTTGAGTGTTTCACCCAAGGCTGCAGGGAGAGCTTCAGGCAGGTGGCACCAGGGCCGGCAGGAGTCTGCAGCTCCAAGTTGCCTGAGGTGTCACAGCAGCCTTCTACCCGTACTGGCTCGTAGTTATTAAACTGACTGACATCAAAGGTCATTTATCAGGAGAACCTGCAGTGTAAACGTGGACACTCACAGACGCCAAAGCAGGAGAGCAGGGGGGAGATGAAGGAGCCTTCGATCCAACCCACTTCTTTTACTTCTTGGTGAAGATGCTTCATAAGCTGAAACTTCCCAGAATGCTGTGCAGAATAGCCAATTAGCGCTTGAAGGAGATGTTACAGTTGGTAAAGGGTAGATTGGTGATAACAGGTAATTACATCGCTCACAATTCTGTCAGCCCTAATACCAACCCTGTTATGAGTCCTTTGGGCAGCTCTCAGAAGACAGCTCCGGATTAATTCCTTTTAGAACTCTTTCATCACCTCTTGCTTTTTGGGTCTTATTTGTCTGATGTTGTGATTTTTATTTTAAACACATGTACTTAAATCTATCTCCGGGATTTTGGGCTCTGTTAACGTTTAGGCAATAGATAATGCTCCTTCATTACACATCTGCTTGGGAGTTGTTTTATTAAAGGTGATTCTTCTCAACTTCAGAGAGTTACAATAAAAGAACTGTAAGCCCTTAGTGCTACTTTGGATGATAACATTTACCACATTGAAGTATAATGTTATAAATCACAATGCTTAACCACAGATTCAAAATGCCCAGAAATTTCTCAAACATTTCCTGGACAGCATCACTCAGACTATTTTTACACTCACATTGACTCAATGAAACAAAGGAAAACATGTTGTGTAAAACTCCTACATTGAAAGCTTAGAAATATACAAAATGCATATAGGTTCACAGGCACATCTGTACATTTGCATGTACACTCCCATATACCCTAGTGTGCATTCGTTGAGCCAGACTCTTCTACTTTATTCTATTAACATGGAATCAATTGTTCTTGTCCTCCACAGAGAGGTGACCGGCTTGTTCCAAAGCTAACACAGTAACGTGCTGATCTTCCAAATATGTCAGTCCTAAGAACTTAAAACCCCACAAAACCCTGGACTTGCTGGCTTGGATTGTTTATTAGAGGTGCACCTTCCTTCCCATATGTGATTTGTAAAACAAGTCACATTTAAGTGTATGAGAGGAAGGATCACACTGGGATGGTTCACTTTGAAAGGGAGCAATATATTTCCCAGTCTAGGGGGAAAAGGATTTTCTCTTTTGAGTGTATCTAAAAGCATGATGAGGACACCTGCAAAAGGACTGTAGTTGTCATTTTAGCCTGTTAACGGCACTGTTAGTCAACCCTGTTGAAAGCCAAGGGCAAAGAGTGGCTGGTACTCGCGCCTCTGGAGTCGAGCTGGCACAGAATAATGACATCTACTTGGCTGGACTTTCAAAGATGACAGTGCTGAGAAGACCTTAACATTCTCTCTTCTGAGAGATGAGTCCATGTATTAAGTAAAGCACCACTCTCTTAATTTAGTGAAGTTTCATACACTTTCCTACCTTTTCTAATCATTCCTCCTTTCAGTCACACTTGCGTTAAAGCAGTGATTCTCAAAGTGAGGTTCCTGGACCAGCTGCATCGGCATTGCCAGGACACTTGTTAGAAAAGCCAATTTCCAGACCTACCCCCCAACCCCACGTCTCCTGAATCCGGTAGTCTGGGCACGAGGCCCAGCACGCTGGACTTTAACAAGCCCTCCAGGTGACTGTGAAGCAAGCTTATGTGTAAGATCCACTGAGTTAGGGAACCACCAATATGCAGATTCTAACCCCGCTCCCTTCCTCAATTATAATTCTCAAGACACCTTGTTATTATCATCTCAGAAAATTCTTAGCCTTCTTTGGTTGGAGGAAAGAAACCTTCGTCAAAACTTACATGTAATTTTTCCAGGTCCCGTGCTGGCTTCAAGTCTTAGGATGCAGGGAACTGGGCGAAGGGAGAGAAGAGAAGGCTACGGCAATCCATTCAGACATGGACCCCAAAGCTCTGTGGGGCAACCTTGTGACAGGTCAGCGAGTGTCCACCTGATTGGGGAAGAAGACAGTCCATTAGCAGAGGAAAACTTGCATGTTAATGTCATCCCCTTTCCCCTGCTATCCCGCTATACCCCATCCCTTCCCCGGCTTCCATGACCTCTAACTTACTGTGCGCCTCTGGACCGGTCCACCTAAACAGAATACGATAAAATAATCCAGGTATCAATGCTGGGGCTCACCCCAGGGCGAAGCACAGACCTCACCGGGTGCTCTCCTGAACCCCAAGGCAGCTTGGACATAGGTCAAAGTCCAATCAGTTATCTCTCTATTTCATCTCATGAATGTTTTCTTTCAACAAATCACAACACCTTGATTCAAAAGACACACGTGCGGGACTTCCCTGGTGGCGCAGTGGTTAAGAATCTGCCTGCCAATGCAGGAGACACGGGTCTGAGCCCTGGTCCGGGAAGATCCCACATGCCGTGGAGCAACTAAGCCCATGCTCCACAACTACTGAGCCCGCGTGCCACAACTACTGAAGCCCACATGCCCTAGAGCCCGAGTGCTGCAAGTACCGAGCCCACGCACTGCAACTACTGAAGCCCGTGCACCTAGAGTCCGTGCTCTGCAACAATAGAAGCCACCACGAAGAGAAGCCTGCACACCACAACGAAGAGTAGCCCCCTCTCACCACAACTAGAGAAAGCCCCCCGTGCATCAACGAAGACCCAACACTCCAAAAATAAATAAATAAATTTATATATTAAAAAAAAAATGGTTGTATTAATAAGAAGATACAGGAAGCAAATGATAAATTTGAGAATTCTGATTGAAATGAGATGATTCTCTGATGCCTTGGACATGTTTTTAAAAAAATTAATAGTACTTATTTTTTCCTGAGGATAAATTAATCCATGCTTATTATAGAACATCTCAAAAATTTACAGAAAAGAATAAAGAAAAAATAAACATCAACTGTAACCTTGACACTGATAAATCATTCATGATATTTTGTTGTATAGGTCCACGACCCCTTAAATGAAACTCCTGGGACAGATACACTTCAGAGTTCAGAACTGTTTGGATATTAAAGAGTATTACAATGCTAAACTACCATTTATTACATGATGTCCCATCGGAATCTGGAGCAGCACCCCATAATCAAACCTATTAAAAATCTCTGCAGCAAAATAGATGCATATTCTTATTTAGTCAGATAAAATAGAGCCTCACATTAGTTCAGATCAGAGTTTTCTACCAAAGAAGTCACCAAGAGACCTTTGTGATTTTTGAACCAAAAGGATTCAGAACTGGGGATAAGGGATTGTGGATCAGTATTCTTTTCAGATACACAAAAACAGTCAGAGTTTTGTTTCTACTTTTTAATTCAATATTTTATGAATGTGAGCATTTTCCCAAATTATTAAAAATTCTTCAGAAACATGCTTTTCAATGCCTATGTAATATTACACCCTGTAGAAAAGGGTTTTGTTTATTTCATTATTTCTCTCATTTTTGGAATTACATATTGTTTCCTTTTTTTTGTTGTTATTGCAAATGACACTTTGAAAGACATACCTGAATATCAGATTGTTTGAATTTCTGAGTATTTTCCTAGGTAGATTCCTAGAAAAGGAATTACGGGGTCAAATGAGCTTTAAGGGTCTTGATGACTTTTCAGAAAAGCTGTACCAATTTACACTCCTGCCACAGCATGAGTGTTTGGTTAATTTATTTAGCTACCCACTTTATCGTAGACACAGAAAAAATACACTTGCCCATCACACATCTTAACAAAGTTCTAATCAGGGACAACTAAACCTAGATTGTATTTTTGTTCTTCTTACGCAGAAGACAGTGAAGAGCTCACTGTTCTCACATGAAAGAGAAACGGGAATAAGGTAAGTTTACCATCAAGTTGCCCTCATTAGGCCAGACTGAGTCAGATCTGGGCAAGGGAGGAGTTGCCCCTTGTCCGTAGGGTCCTCACTTGGAAAAGGGTGAGGGAGAGTATGGAAGTAATCCGCACATCATCATGAGAAGAGAAACGATCATTTTTATTTGTGCGCTGATAAATTCTGCTTCTGGAAGACTGAAGCCTTGTGTTTCCCTTCCATTTGGTGTTTTCCTATTTTTTGGACATTAGGCTGCCCCTCAGCATGGCCATCAGAGAGCAGAAAGAGATGTGAAGACCAAATCAGACAAGCCCATAATAATGGCTAACCCTCCCGAGTGCTTATTACGATGTGTCGACGCTGGTGCCGGGTGCCCTGCATGCATTATCTCATGTAATGCTGAGTGCATGGGTACAGAAACTGGTGGCAGTGAAGTTCGAAAGTACGTGCTTGCTCATCAATCCTCTTTCTACCCTAGTAAGTCTGGAGGAATTAAAGGTTTGCAATCTCAAAGATCTCTTCAAGCCTAGTGTCTTGAACGACTCCAAGATAATCCTAAGACTCCGTGACTCTAAGTTTGGCTATAAATCACAAATGTTACCCTTACGCTTTTTTTTTTTTGTCAGCGTCTCCAACAGTATCTTCATGAAGCAGGGAAAATGGCATAAATAAAATCCAAGAAAATTCTAGATAATCGTAAACACTTCGAAGGTCCTATATGGACAGGAGGGAGGTTGTATCTCAGAATACAATGGAGAGTTGAGAGTCTGTTATATCTAACACAAAACAGGGTATACACGGAGAAGAATGAGGACACATACATAATATATACTTTAAAAACAACCAAACATACGAACACATTCTTCCCAAGTGTGACTACAAATTCGTAATGCTAAATCAGGGTTTAACAAGCCCAAGTTCCTTTCCATTTATAGCTTTTTCTAATAAATTTTCTTTCTCTCTTCCCTTTACATATTTAACCTTACAGGATAGTTGATGTAGAGAAGGTCACAATTTTCATACACTAATAAAAGAAAATCGAAGAGAGATTTTTTTGTTATAGGGAATGAAATAACCCCACTCTTTCCCTTATCTAGATACTCAGTTTCTGCATAGTTTGGTATATATTATAAGATGGCAGCACTTCACAGAGAGAAAAAGAGAGGGGGAAATTATTTTTATTTTGGGAGTGAGTTAAATTTATCTTCTCAACAATCTTCTCTAAAACTAAGGGGTGTTGCTATCAAATCTATCAAAAGACCAAGAAGTGGACCATTTCCTCCACTATGGCTTCTCTTTATGCTTAAAATAGCATTCTCCTGATAATTAGGTGTCAAGTGGGTGGAATGGCTTCTAAGTGATTTTTCTTTGCCACAATTGGATATATGGTTAATTTTTTCAGTACACCAGGCCTATAGGGTGTGAAAAATAAGGTGGTGATAGAGAAAATGACCACTCACCCTCAAAGAAAGAACATACTCTGTATTTTCCAAAGGGCCTGATTACTTGGGGAGGGGGGAATAAAAAAACAAAATAAACCACCCCTAATGACAGAAATGATTACCAGAAGCTCTTTAGCTACTCAAACTGCAAAACTAGCATTTTTAAAGCTAATTACAAATTTGGATTCTCTCATTTAAAAAATATACTTTGAAGCAGCCCACTTCTGTTTTAACGCTGAACCAAAATCTGTGCAACTGGCACATTATCAAAGTAAAAAAAAAAAAAAAGCGTTGCTTGAACAAAATTACACTTTCAATGTCACTAAAACTTGAACTGCAAAATACCACAAGCTAAAAACTAGTAATGCCATGTGGTTATGTTATCTTACATTTACAAGAGAGTTTATAGTTTCCTAAGCACCAAGAGACTCAGACCACGACCGCTCACAGGAGCTTTGCTATCAAGGTCAGGTCATTCACTGCCTCTGAGCACGACACCTTTCACAGGTTCCTGTGAGGATCAAATGTGAATGCAATCAACAGAGATTTTGCAAACTCTTAAGACATACATAACATGATGGGTATCATTATTCTTTTTACTAACAGCTTTGTGGGGCATAAAGATACAAATCCCCATTTCACAGTTAAGGAAACTGACAACAGGAAGACAGAGGAAAAAAAAAAATACTGAGTTAGGAGAGTTTTATATCTGAAATGGCCACAAACTAGCTGAGTGACTCTCTGGACTTGATTTCTTCAGTAAAATGAGGGAGTTGGGTGAGATGCTTTTAAAAGGCTTCTTGAGACTAATGGTTCTGTGATCTGCGACTTGGCCATGGTAGTGATAGGGCAGCTTTAACAACGACTCTTAGGAAGCAGTCTCTCCTGGAGGCCAATGTCAGCACTTAACCAATCTGCACTGCTGGGGCAGGGTCCTTGAGCAGCCTCCCACCCCTGTGAATGGGCCATGTATTAACCAACTCATTTTGCTGGATTAAGGGGAGGTTGGGGGCATCCTAGGCCAATAGCCAGGGCCTCTGGGGCATAGGAAGGAGGTCCCGGAAGAGCTTGAAACAGCAGCTCTTTAGTAACTGGTACAAATATTTCACAATTCTAACAACTAGTGTAGCCAAATAAGTGTAGACCACTGGAATGTCAGTCTGGCTAACAGTCCCACTGTTGTCGGGCTACCAGTTCCAAAGAGATGGCCACCTCCGTGGGCCACCCACCTTTCCTGACTGAGTTCCTACAGTGTTGGAGGAGAGATCTAAAAGGGTTACTTTTTGTCGTATGAGTGCACATCATGTCGCGTGGGAATCTCACTTCCAAAGGACTGGGGCCACTAACTTCTGCTTCTACTAAAGATACTCTACCAGGCTAATACAACTTCCTGTAATGCAGAAAACGTTCAATATCTGTGCTGTCCAAAATGGTAGCCATCAGCCACATGTGGCTATGGAGAACTTAAAATGTTCCTAGTGAAGACTGAAGAACTGAATTTTTAATTTTAATCAATTTAAATTAATGTACATTTAAATAGGCACACGTGGTTAGTGGGTACCTTATTGAACGGTACAGCTGTAGGCTGCTTCACATACTAGTTTTCTTGGCTGTATTTTGGACCCCAGAAGCTCAGAGGACAATACATAATCATCCCTTCAACAAGCATTTACTGACCTCCTGAGTGCTGGGCACCATTCAGGTATCTCAAAACAATGGTGAATAAGACTGCCATGGACACTTCTGCTTTCATGGTGTTTCTCAGCTACACTGATTTCCGAAGACCTCACAAAATCTTGAAGTGGTTCACCAGACTGCGCTTAGGAAAAAGGTGGGTGAGGAGATATGGTAATGCTACACTAAGCGTGAAAGCACTGCTTTTTCGTTTCTTCATATTTACTGTTAGGAAAACTGGGGGAAAGTTTGAAAAAGAGATATCTGAATGGTTACTATTCATTCACTTACAAGTAAAGTAACATATCCCAGATGAGGGAAATCATCTGTAAGTAATTCCCTCTTGCACAAACTTAAAATTTACTTAAAAGAAAAAGTCAGTGGGGCCTGCATTCTTAAGCTAAGAAAAAGTAAATGGTATTTAATTACAGCAACAGTCATAAAAAATACAGGTGGGTCTCCATCTGCAAGCAGTGGGCAAGGGACGTTTATACCAATTAGCTGTGAAATGATCAGGTTTTCCAGATCATCATCAGCCTTACTTATTCTCTTCGTGTATAAGTAAGGCTGATTGCATTCTTTATCCCTACAACTCAACTCTTAGCTAAGACTTTCACAGTGGCTTGAATGGGATTTGATGAGCAAAGCCCCCTTTGCTTTTCCCCAGGAAAATACAGGTGGAGGTATTTTTATCTACATCACAAAGCGAATACCAGCAACATTATTTCTGAGAAACAGAAGTGGTTGGTTTATTGGTTTTCCAATTTCCAGCATTGCTTCCTGTCTCCTGTTGTCAATTCTCTCCTGTCCTGATCACCTTTCCCTACCTTACTTGGATTTGGACTGATAATAAGAAAAGACAAAATATTCAGAATTGTTTTATGCTTTTGTTTGAACCTGAATCCAGGTTTGCCAAAATTTAAGAGGACAGGGATATCACGCGCCAGGAAACAGTGTTTTTAAGTTAATTCGCTCCATTGTATTTATATTATTTCACTTGAGGTGAAAGTATCACCAAGCAAAATAACCTGATTTTCTCGGCATCCCAACGGGGTTGTACTTGGATGACACCATTGGGCCAATCTGACTTTTGAGCTTTAAAATGCCACTCTGGTCCCTCTGTGAAAAGCCACACTACTGGTTTTTAGGGTTAACAAATAACTCTTGTACATATACACAGACATACACACACTCCATCAATTTTTCCCTCTGGACTGAGTAGAAAGAGAAATTACAGTGGTCAGAAAACAAGAGTTCAAAACTTAGTTCTAAACTTACAAATTGCATTTCGAGACTACCATCTGCTGGAAAAGGTCAAATCTCAAATGTTCTGCTGGTCTCACGCTGTATAAAAATATTACTAAAAACTTGGTGACAGCTTTAGCAATAAACATGCTAACTTGTAAGTGGCCTTGGAGTCCTTATTCATATTCAGAAGCACTAACTGGAGTAGTCACACACCATTTTATGACCAGAAGGGCTTTAAAAAGAAAAGGGTCCATTGACGTTAATTTTTTGGAAACTACAGAGATGAGGTGTTTTTTTTTTTAATCTACATTTCAAACAGAATTTCAACAGTCAGTTGTATGAGGCAGAAGACCTTTGAATCATAGATCTTGTGGCTTTTGTGTTTTGTTCTACAAGCATGGGAAGGTGATGTGAGGAAATGTGCTTTTTTTTTGCTGCAACAGAGAAAGAACTGGGGAGCAGTCATTTCAGAAAGGATGGAGAAAAGTAATTAAGATAAAACATTTCTGAAAGTTTCCACTTACACATTTCAGATGCTGGGACCAAGTTACTCTAGTTGGAGAACCCCAGCTTGAAAATTCACTTCTTTGATACTCAAGGTATTTACATTCCCAAAATAGAGTGGAGAGCTCGTTCAGATTCCTACCCCTCCCTAAGAGGATGGTGCAATCAGAACTTGCCATTGACAATTCTGAAAAGAAGCGAAAAAGAAACAAGTGTTGAAAACACACAACCTGCTTCCAAAGGGGAAAGGGAGGGGGGGATAAATTAGGAGTTTGGGATTCACAGATACACACTACTATATATAAAATAGATAACCAACCAGGACCTACTATAGCACAGGGAACTATACTCCACATTCTGTAATAACCTATAAGGGAAAAGAATCTGAAAAGAATATCGCTGAAACACTTTGCTGTACACTTGAAACTAACACAACATTATAAATCAACTATACTTCAATAAAAAAGAAAATACACAACCTGAAATAATTTGGGGGTTTCTGTAGGTTTTATAAGGTAAAAAAAGGAATACTGGCCTGTATTTATGCATAGTAATAATAATACTTTCCACTGACTCAAAACTTCCATGTGCCAGGAACTGTGCTAGGAAATTTTGGGGTATTATTAGCACACCTGGTGGATGAGAGAACCATGGTTCAGAGAGGCAACGTGCCTTGCCCAAGGTCACATTGGAGGAGATGAGAGGGGATGATATGTAATCTTTATCCACACCCATCTGACCCCAAAGGCCACCCCTATCCTATGCAACACTGCCATCCACTACACTTTGGGGAGACTACATCCCTCTCCCCAAAGGAAACATGATCGCTTTTCCATGTGCTACCAGTAAAATGTCAAAGTAAAGTGACAAAGCTGCAGGTCCTTTAGCAATTTAATTATATGTGCATAAAGTTGACTAGCTTGTTAGCACTAAAATGGTTATATTTCATGAAGCATATTAGAATTAAAAATTTTTTTTCTATTGCAGTTTCTTAAAAATGCTATCAGGTATCTTATTTAAAAATGACCCAGATCATTCTCTCCAGGTGAATTATAAGCATAGGATACCTGTCCTCTGTCATGAGACATAGCAGTGAAAACCCTGCATCTGGTATCTCACTCTGGGTTCCAGTCTTCGATGAGCAGCACCACGCTGGCAATGCCCAAATAGAAAATACCCAAAGCAGATGTTGATGTGGCATTTAGGGCTCATGTACCATATTTTCCATTCTTAGGTCAAAGACCATCTATGAAATCAGGCAGTCAGTGACTAAGTTCATCTGCAGGAGTGGAGATGGGCGTGTGTGTAGGGGCTGCCCGTCAATTAGTAAAGGGCAGTTTCTTGAGAACTCGGATGGGCACCAAGGAAACCACAAACAAAACGAAAAGACAACTCACAGAATGGGAGAAAATATTTGCAAATGATGTGACTGACATGGGGTTAATATCCAAAATTTACAAACAGCTCATGCAGCTCCATATCAAAAAAACTAACAACCCAATCCAAAAATGGGCAGAAGACCTAAACAGACATTTTTCCAAAGAAGATATACCGATGGTCAAGAGGCACACGAAAAGATGCTCAACATCGCTAATTATTAGAGAAATGCAACTCAAAGCTACAATGAGATATCACCTCACACCAGTCAGAATGGCCATCAACAAAAAGTCTACAAACAATAAATGCTGGAGAGGGTGTGGAGAAAAGGGAACCCTCATACACTGTTGGTGGGAATGTAAATTAGTGCAGCCACTATGGAGAACAGTATGGAGGTTCCTTAAAAAACTAAAAATAAAGCTACCATACGATCCAGCAATCCCACTCCTGGGCATGTATCCAGAGAAAACCATGGTTCGAAAGGATACATGCACCCCAATGTTCACTGCAGAGCTGTTTACAATAGCCAAGACATGGAAGCAACCTAAATGTCCATCGACAAAGAAATGGATAAAGAAGATGTGGTACATGTATACAATGGAATATTACCCAGCCATTAAAAAGAATGAAATAATGCCATTTCCAGCAACATGGATGGACCTGGAGATTATTATAATCTCCTAAGTGAAGTAAGTCAGACAAAGACAAATGTCATATGCTATCACTTATATGTGGAATCTAAAAAAAAAAAATGATACAAATGAACTTTTTACAGAACAGAAGCAGACTTACAGATATTGAAAACAAACTTACAGTTACCAAAGGGGAAAGGCTGGTGGGGAGGGATAAATTGGGAGTCTGGGATTGACATGTACACACTACTATATTTAAAGCAGATAACCAACAAGGACCTACTGTAGAGCACAGGAAACTCTGCTCAATATTCAGTAATAACCTAAATGGGAAAAGAATTTGAAAAAGAATAGATACATGTATATGTATAACTGAAGCATTTTGCTGTACAGCTGAAACTAACACAACATTGTTAATCCACTATACTCCAATATAAAAATGAAAATTTTTTAAAAAAGAAAAAAAAAATAATGCCTTGACTCTTCCCAGGTTCAACACTTGGTCTGGGCTTTTGAGGGATCTCTGCCTCTTTCACCCCATCTGAGAGCTTTGCTTCTGCCTGTGCTTCACCTATCAGCTAGCAAAACCTGCAAATTCCTCCCCATGTGGGGAGCTGTGCACGCCTGCCAGCCTCATCTGCAGGAGCAGGTGGCCCTTGACTTACAGGTCGCACAGGTATGGGTGCCAGGCGGGTCTCACGCAAGGCAAGGTGCCGCTGGGTCAGTCCCACGCAAGGCTGGCGGGGTCCACACAGAGCTGATCGCCGCCTCAGGGGAGAGGGCTGCAAGTCTGGCCGAGGACCCCGAAGATAGGACATGCACGTGGTGTCTAAGAAGAGTGATGCACCCTTTCAGGAAAAGCCACTACCCTTGACCCACCTGTTCCAGCCCCAAACCTTTGATTTTCCTCTCTCCCCTCATTTCTAGCAACTATTCTATCAGCAAGTGCTTTGACTCTAACTCCAAACTATATCTCAAATCTGTCAACTCCTCTCCGTCTCTGCCGCCATCAGCATCACTTCTCACCTGGCCCACTGCTACTACCATGGTAACTGGCCTCTCTGTGTTCAATCCACCCCCCCACCCTCCCGGGAATCGAGGGTCCCCAAGACAATCCCAGGTGGGTGCTTCGCTAGGAGACTCACAGGACTCAGCATAGAGTCGTTCCCATGGCAACGGTTTATGACAGTCGTCTGCTCCCAGCTCGAACCCTGACTGGGCTCTGGCCACACAGCCGCCCTCTCCCCACAAGACTCTCCTTCTCCCCCACACTCTGCTTCCTGCCCTCGCTTCCTTACATGACAAACTCATCTTCTCTCTCTGGATTTACAGGCTCCTATTCCTGCCACCATCTGCCTTGTATAAAAATCAATTGGGCTTAATCCTGCTGTGGTCACATACCCTTTGGAGGCTCCTGGGCCGTGGTCCTGAATCCCACTGTGCCGACAACCACGTGGCACCGTCCGGGCCGACTCCAGCCTTGTTCAGTCCCCAGCCCAGCCTGACATGCACCGCCCAGCTCCCCGTCCCAGCCCCCCGACTCGGGCCACCTCAGTCCTTCCCCCTTCTCTGCCCACTTCGCAGCTCAGGGCAGATTCTTGGCAGGATGAGGAAGAGAAAGAATGGGGAGCGGAGGAGAGTGAAAGTCAGAAGTGGCGGAAGCTGCTGTGTGTACACAAGGGGACTACATTTGTCCATAGGGATTTTATACTCTGCAGACCTTAAAAAAAAATTTTTTTTTTTTCCAGAAACCACAGATCAGCCAAACTGCAAGGGATCTTGGAGATCACCGAATCCAACCTCTTCATTTTACTGATTAGGAAACCGAGGTGTGAGGAGAGGAAGGAAAGAAGGAGAAGGCAGCATTTACTGAGGTCTCATCATCGGCTCTGGACACACGGTCGCAGGTCGCACAGCGAGCGGCAGAGTTGGGACCACACAGCACTTGACCGAGCATTTTCATCCCACACCAGTTTTGCCTGTTACTTACATATTCATATCATACGCAGGAAAGGGCTTGACATTTAACATATAAAGATACTTGGAATTCCCATCTCAAAAGGCAAATGGTTTTTCCCTCTGTATTATCCAATACAGTTTTTTACTGTGGTAAAATAATCAAAACACAAAATGGACCATTTTAAGCATCTTTAAGGGTACAGTTCAGTGGAATTAAGTACATTCATCTTGTGCAACCATCATCACTACCCATCCAAT
This sequence comes from Neophocaena asiaeorientalis asiaeorientalis, assembly GCF_003031525.2. Taxonomy (NCBI): domain Eukaryota; kingdom Metazoa; phylum Chordata; class Mammalia; order Artiodactyla; family Phocoenidae; genus Neophocaena; species Neophocaena asiaeorientalis. The sequence goes on along the minus strand of NW_020175672.1, from coordinate 5,073,641 downwards.
GTATTTTTTTGTTAATAAAATTTTATTTTTTTATATGTTCTTTAAAAATAATTTTTTTATTGTAGTATAGTGGCTTTTCCAATACATTCTTTTTTTTTTTTTTTTTTTTTTTTTTTTTGCGGTACGCGGGCCTCTCACTCTTGTGGCCTCTCCCATTGCGGAGCACAGGCTCCAGACGCGCAGGCTCAGCGGCCATGGCTCACGGGCCCAGCCGCTCCGCAGCATGTGGGATCTTCCCGGACCGGGGCATGAACCCATGTCCCCTGCATCGGCAGGCGGACTCTCAGCCACTGCGCCACCAGGGAAGCCCTCCAATACATTCTTAAGTGAGTATTTTCTGAATAGCAAATTCAAAGTAACATTGAAGGACACCAAAAAAAAAAAAAGTTTGAAGGAAAAGACAAGTGGAAAATAAACTTTTGGGGTTTACACTTCACCCAACAAAACCTTTCATACACGAGGTCTCCCGTGACATATTTTTCATTATTCTCCTAGTCTTGAAATCAGAACTGTGAGAATGCTGGTCACCAGGTGAAAAGGCAGCTTCTGTCGCTTCTCTAGGATCTACACTAGTTGTATGCGGTTACAAAAATGTCACACAACCCACGACATCAAGGCCTTCCACGCCTCCTCCCTAAAAAGACAAATAAAACAGTATTTCTTGGAAAGATAGGCATTTACCAATGCACTGTATCTAGATGGAGCTGTCTCTGTCACTGGGGTCTGCTTCTAACGGTTCAAAAGTGTTGGCACAAAGCACAAAGAATGTCCCTTAGCTATTCAGCATTTAGTTTAACTCCACCACGTATTTACCAAGATTTCTTTTCTTTTTTTTCCACCGTCCCTTCTTGGTTTAATGACCTCAAATATACCAACATCCTGTCTTACCTAATTCCCTAACAAGTTCCATCAAATGCCAGGATAGAATCACACAGCACTGCAGGCATTAAGATCATTCGCTAAGAATTCATTTTTATTCCAAAAACTAGGAGCGCCAGACCATTCAACACAGCCTATCACACAGCCAGAAAATGAGCCTGGCACTTTAAGAGAAACATCTAAATTAATTTTTTTAAACCTTTCTCCCATCATAGGCTCTTTTTTTTTTTTTTTTTGTTGGGGGTAGGAGTTTATTAATTAATTAATTTATTTTTGCTGTGTTGCGTCTTCGTTTCTGTGCGAGGGCTTTCTCTAGTTGTGGCAAGCGGGGGCCACTCTTCATCGCGGTGCGCGGGCCTCTCACTATGGCGGCCTCTCTTGTTGCGGAGCACAGGCTCCAGATGCGCAGGCTCAGTAGTTGTGGCTCACGGGCCTAGTTGCTCCGCGGCATGTGGGATCCTCCCAGACCAGGGCTCGAACCTGTGTCCCCTGCATTAGCAGGCAGATTCTCAACCACTGCGCCACCAGGGAAGCCCCCATCATAGGCTCTTTAACAACCTAATAACTCTCTCCTCAGAAAAAGAGGCACAAATAAACACGAAGCCTTTCCACATAACGGGAAGGGTTCAGGGGCCCTCTGGAGCCTAAGACTCCATGGGGGGACCCCAGGTTAAAATCCTCTGCTGTAAATGAACTCCAACAAGAGTTCCCTCTGTACTGGATCCTGGTTCCTGGAGCATCCCAGGGTGACTTCCTCTGGTGACACTTTAGTCTCTGGATGAGGAATGACCTTTCTTGTTGTAGCTTCAGGAACATCCCCACCTGACTTCTGGTCAGAGTTGCTGTGAACATGGCTGTGCTTCTCCCAAGCCAGCTGGCCGCTCTGGGAATACTCGAACTCTCCCCAGTCTCTCTCGTACTTGCCTTACCCAGATGGTCTTGGGCTCTGCTCTTTGATTCGCTGTCATGGATCCTGCTGCCCCCTCTCTATCCCTGTCGCTTTCCTTCTTGGCCCTTTGTGCACTCATAATTTAAAAAATTAAACTTGATTTTCTTTCTTTACCACAAATGTAACAACCTCTATTTTGTATTTAATTTCTTTGCTTTCCCTCCAAAAGCACCCTTCTGCCTTTCATTCCTTTGCCCCTTGGGATTAAACTGCCCAACACTGTAAATCAACTATACTTTAATTTTAAAAATTACCCTATCTATTGTAAACAGTGCTAGCAATGAACATTGGGGTGCATGTATCTTTTTGAATTATGGTTTTCTCCGGGTATATGCCCAGGAGTGGATTGCTAGCATGGAAGCAACCTAAATGTCCATCAACAGAGGAATGGATAAAGAAGGTGTGGTACATATATACAATGCAATATTACTCAGCCATAAAAAAGAACAAAATAATGCCAATGGTAGCAACATGGATGGACCTAGAGATTGTTATACTGAGTGAAGTAAGTCAGACAGAGAAAGACAAATATCATATGATATCACTTATATGTGGAATCTAAAAAAAAAAGGGGGTACAAATGAACTTATTTACAAAACAGAAGTATAGTCACAGATGTAGAAAACAAACTTATGGTTACCAGGGGATAAGGAGGGGGGGAGGGATAAATTGGGAGACTGGGACTGACATATACACACTATTATATATAAAAGAGATAACTAGTAAGAACCCGCTGTATAGCACAGGAAACTCTACTCAATACTCCGTAATGGCCTATATGGGAAAAGAATCTAAAAAATGGAAGAGTGGATATATGTATATGTATAACTGATTCACTTTGCCGTACACCTGAAACTAATACAACATTGTAAATCAACTATACTCCAATAAAAATTTTTAAAAATTAGCCTGTAAATTTTTACAAAAAACTAGCTGGGATTTTGACAGGGCTTGTGTTGAATATGTATGTGTACCAGTTTGGTGGTATTCCCATCTTAACAATAGCAAGCCTTCTGATCTATGAACATTGGCTGTCTTTCCATTTCATTTAAGGTCTTCTTAATTTCTTTCTATAGTGTTCTGTAGTTTTCAGTGTATAAGTCTTGCACTTCCTTTGTTAAGTCTGAGTATTTCATTCTCTTTGATGCTGTTGTAAATAGAGTTGTTTTCTTAATTTTATTTCCAGAGTGTTTCATGGCTAGTGTGTAGAAATAAAATTGAGTTTTGTACATTGATCTTTTATCCCATAACCTTTTATCCTACAATCCTAAACTTGTTAGTTCTAATAATTGTTTGTGCGTTTTGGTGTGTGTGTGTGGACGCCAGTCTTAAGTATTTTAAAGCATTCTAAAGCACAGGTAGACCGCAGCACATAAACCCAGCACTGAAATTGCACTGCAAACACCAAGTGCCCACAGTACTCGTCCCTCCTCCCTAGGCACTGGGTGATGTTCCTGCTTTGGGGCCATTTGAAGCCTAAGACTCCATGGGGGGAGTCTTAGTGGCATTCCTGCTCTTGCTGACAGCCATATAATGATTTGGAGAGATATGTTTCTGGGACTCCAGGATGCACGGTGAAACATAAACCTATTTCCCACAGAAGTGGTGTTATAAAGACAAGTCAAGTCCTCAGCCTATCCTCTGGGGTCTATTTAAGTGGGCATCACTAGGTAAGGATGCCACCAGGTCTGACTTCACCATTCCCAGAGTAACAGAATTTAAAGTTTCATTTCTACAGGAAGCCACATCCTAAAGGAGTTCTGAATGAACCTTTACAAAAGAACCTTCCTATCAGCAGAGACTTCTTATGCGTTTTCACACAGACACATCTATCTACACCTTTTCACTTCAGGACAGATTCCCAACGTACATTACTTTGAGGGACAGTGGTGGTTATTTTCACAAAAAACTGCTGAACGTGACACAAATTATAATTTTATTCTTTACTAGACTATATTTTGCTTCAGGTTTAAAAACTGATTTCCAGCCAGCCAGCAGTCAGAGAACTACTTTGCATCTTGATCTGTGAGTCACTGATTTAAGCATGCATTTGCCAAGAATACCCAGGCATGTGAAAGGATCAAAATATCACACTTTGATTGATTCAGAAAGTTATTTCCTACCATCACACAGTCTGAGAGTTTCTATGCTGTGTCTGACTAATTGGGGAGGTTTAGGAGCTGAGAGCCAGGAGTCACTGTGCAGAAGACCTTGTTTCTTTTTCTGGGCACCAAGATCCCAGGGAGTGAACCGGTTCTCCGTGGCAAAGTGTATCCGCGTGACGCTCATCTGAGCATGATACGGGTATCACCTTTTGAAGGGATCCTGGTTATTTCGGTTTGACAAAAATCGAGAAACATTTTAGAAAGAAAATCGGATTTGTGTGTAAATGAAGAATATTCCTGAAAAGAAACTCTGTTACGAAACTGAAATCTGGAGACCGCGGTGGTGCTAAGTTGAGTCATCAGTTCCCTTTACACCCTAATAATTGACGGCACTTTGATCACAATGACTGCTCTGGGTGATGCTTTTGTGTTTGCTTTTTTAAGTACTTCCTTGTGTAAACAGGTTGTCTTACAATCATCTTGCAAACATGTTTACATTTGGGGGATCATGGAGAACATCTGTTAGAAACAGATTTCACGCTTTTCTGTCAACTCAGGGAAATCCGAATCATGTTTCTTGGTAATATAAAAAAGCTCTTGGAGAGTTAAATGAAGTTCTACGGGAAGGGGGTGTTATGGAATATTTTGACTGCTCTTCGTATATGTACTCAGAAATTTGTCCTGAAAACAACCATTTGAAACAGTTCGAAACAGGTATTAATTATTATTCTGTGGTTGTAGACGGGGACAAGGAGGTATGGAGAGGTTAAGTGGCTTTTGGTCAGTGACTGAGAAAGTGGCCAAAGTGGGAACCACACACCCCGCAGGGCTTTTGATTTACATTTACAACCTTCAGGTATCAAGGGGCCTGTGATTTTATTTCCACAAAGTGTTCCAGTTCCTTGCAATTTTATTTAAGTCACTTATTCTGGAGAGGGCAAGAGGAGGGGCTGAGTGATGGGCCCAGCCGCTCTGCGGCATGTGGGATCCTCCCGGACCGGGGTACGAACCCGTGTCCCCTGCATCGGCAGGCGGACTCCCAACCACTGTGCCACCAGGGAAGCCCCAAAGGCAGTTTTTTAAAAAATTTATTTTATTGAAGTATAGTTGATTTACAATGTTGTGTTAATTTCTGCTGTACAGCAAAGTGATTCAGTTATACATATATATCCATTCTTTTTCATATTCTTTTCCATTCTGGCTTATCACAGGATATTGAATATAGTTCGCTGTGCTCTACAGTAGGACCTTGCTGTAGAGCGGGCTACTCCACCTGTATGGTGACTAAACAGCCAAGTGGCAGCTGTTTAAGGAGATGCGGCTGTACCTTGGCTGCATGGCCTGGGGCAGGGAAGGGCCCTGTGCATGCATCCAGGTCCCTGCAGAGTGGGAGGAATTGGGGGGTGGGAGGACAAGGGGCAGCAAAGAAGGGCAGGGTGTCCGCCGGCTTTCCCTGAAGCCTGTGAATTCTAAACTCAAAGCCAGCCTTCTGAAAGGTCACTGAGTCATGGTAGAGGATAGAACATATTTCATACAGCCAGTCTGTTAGCTTGATTTACAACATTTTAATATTTAAACATATGGCACGTGAGCTTCAGTTGTGCCCTTGTCCCACGCCGTACAAAGGTTAGGGCCAGGCCTCCCAGGGGGTCATCAAGATCAGGGCTGTGCAGCCTGTAGACGGGCACTTGGGGATTCTGCGCTCTGAAGCTTCAGACCCTGACCCTCTGGGTGAGGAAGCGGAGGTGGCTGTAAGGGGCTTTCAGAATATCAAGGTGCTTACACAACAAAGGTTTCCTTCACTGTTGTTTTGGGGAGACTATGTGCAAAGTGGGTAGCTAAATCTTTGCCCATCTAGCTGCTCTGCAGCCAAACACATGAGCGTCTTGCTACGGGCTAACTGAGAAAAATTTCATGTTTAAAAAAAAAAAAATCACCCAATTCTTTCATCTCTTGTGGTTTCTTTTTTCCATACTTTGCATACATTTACCAGCAGCTAGTTTATCAACTTGATGGTACCAGTGGGAACCAACCCAACAGCAGTTAGACACACCAAGGAAGGACCAAGTGTAGCCAGGCAAAGAAAAATACCAATGAATTTTAGGCTGCACTGTGAGAAAGAATTCAGTAGCTGTACATCAAATGCATAAATATGATTCATTTTTAAAGGCCCATACATGTTACACCCACTTTCAGGAGTTTCCCAAAGTAATTTAAAACTATTTGATGTTGCTTCCTGTTTTTCAGTCCTTTTATCTGTTGATGGGGGTGGCAATTCTACTGTTACCAACTGAACCGAGAAGAAAAGTGAAGGATGGGGCAAGTTTCCTATTTTAGTCATCAAAATCTGCTTTAAAAGACCTCAGTTTTAGATTTTAAATTTCCAAATTTGGGGCTGTAAGCTTCAAAGTCTAAGATTTATCCTGTATTATAACCATAGATTGCACCAACATTTTCCCTTCATGAACTTCCGTCAACTTTGGGCTTCCTGCTCTCTCCAAAGCTTCCTACTAAAGCACCCAATCTTCAGAAGAGGGAGAAGAAAACAGGGTGGCAGCTCATTGGCCTCCGTCTATCGTCAATACATTTCTCCCTTCTTCCTTGAGGTAAGGACTGACCAGAAAAAGACCTTTTTCATATTTTGAAGCCAAAGTTTCAGAAACGTGAGAATATTTCATAGATATTTATTCCATCAAATTATCCTCAGGTACCTCTCTGGAGAAGTGGTCACCTCTTCTTATTTGGCCTGAATAGCTCATTATTTTAATCCAATAGATGGCTAATGAAAAGCAAACCTACACGCGCCATGAAATAACCACCCATCAACACTATAGCAGGGTGAGAGGCATTTTCAGGGTTGGGTGGCACAACTCACCTGCAAAGGCTTGACCACCAAGGGGTTGATTCTGATTAAACACCTCCAATGAGAAAAAAGGTACGATCGCCTAAAAAGCCAAGTCCATTTTGGGCAATTACACGCACAACATCACTGCATATATATTTAGAGAGTTCTCTCTCAGACGAATCTGCCTCCCTGCAACCTAAAAACACTGGTCTGCCCTCCAGGGTAACCAGAGCAAGGATAACACCCACACACGTGTCAGGGGAACAGTCACGGCTCCATCTTTTTTCACCCCATTTTTTTTCTCCAGGTAATTGTTTCCAGTTCCTTCAAATGTCACTTAGGACATGGTTTCAAGTTTTCTCACTACCATTGTCCTGGGCCATTGTCTTTTGAAATAAAAAAAGCTCTAAGTTAAAAAAAGTAACCATTTAAATTTAATACCATGCAATAGCCAACGACACCTTTGCCAATATGTCCATCAAAATGAAATCTCAAATTCAGCATCATTTTAACAGTGAGGAACAGACAGAAATATCTATCCCCTTCCTAGTCCTACAATGCAATCACAATTTCGTTAATGTTTTGGGCAGCGCCTTCACCTCACTGACTGGGACTGAGCTTGTGGAAAGTAATTCCTCTGAGGATTTTTCATATACTGCTATTGAATGTTATTTCCCACATTCCCTATTTGTGATTTCGTTTTTTGGATACAAGTGTAGGTCTTGACACTGATTTCTATTATTAAATGTCAGCCCTCTCAGGTTGAGTTCCCTGGTTTTTTCTTCTTTCTTCTGTTTATCCGCTCAGCGGCAAAGGAACACATGAAAGAGAACTCTGCACTCGAGAGATTTTTTTTTTTTTTTTTAATCCTGAAATTGCAGTAGGCTTACAATGCAGTGGGCAGTCAGGGTGACAAGTAACTCAATACACAACACCCTTTAGGAGCTGGCTCCGCGTGTACGCTGCGTTGAATTCTGCTTGGTCAATTCCAAAAGGAAGCTCGGAATAAATATTTACCATATTTCTTTAGTTCTCCTACTGAGAACTAGGTAAGACAAGAGGGTGTTTAATGATGAAAGACATTTCAAGATTTCTGCTCTGCGCTGTGTCCTGCCCATGGGCCATGAGGACAGATACAGGTCCCAGCTTCATAATGAAACCAGACACAGTTCACTTCCTTTTTTTCTGAAACCACCCCCTCACCTGGAGGATGTCTTGAGATGACACAGAGTTAGTCAAGTGTCACTAACCTGAGATAATGAAGGGAATGATTGGTACTCATTATCAGTGACAATAATGATATTTAAAATATCCTCCTGGGAAGACAGACAGCACTTGCTTGGGATAGACAGGTCACTGACTAAGCTGACCTGCTTCCAATGATGACCCCAGAACCCCAGAAGGAGAGAGGAGACAGTTCAACCCAGAGCTGTTTTCTCTTATAACTGGCATAAAAAGGAGAGGTCAACAAGTGTCCAATCAGATGAGTGGACGGGGGGGCTACACCTCCATGGTTTATTTACTGAACATGAACTACCAAGAAATCACACTCTTTGCCCAATCTCTCCTCTGCCCCTGGCTTTCGGGAGGCAGTCTGACTATCGGAGATCAGAGAGAGGAGGCCAGTGCAACACACAACCTGGTCATCAGGTGGGCTCTTCCCTTCCCATAGCCTGGAGGGAGAGAACCAAAGGCTGGGGCAGTGGAGAATGTCTGCCATCTCTCCAGACAAGTGGAAAAAAACCCCAAACAAATGTAGAAGCTAGACCCTTCTTGTCTCAGGGACCCCCAAGAAATGTCTTCAGTCTTGGCTGTTTTCTACTGTCCACCTTTTTATTGAGGACACAGAGGTGATGTGTCCCATCCTTGGGCTTCCTGTAGGCTCTTCCTCCTCCTACCAGGATTCAATGACCATTCCTGAGTGCTGGATCCTATGCCCGTGCTCTCACTTAAGGAATTTGTCCCTGTATTTATCCTTACTCTTCCTGTGACATCAATGTCTCTCTCTCCAGGACCGCTGGCATCTAAGCACGTTTACTATCGCCCATCTTAAAATCCCTTCTTGATTCCATAACTTCTCCAGGTACCACTCCCTTTCTCTGCCCTGGTTTCGAAGGCAGACCCTCAAAAGAGTTGTCTAGACTTGCTTGTTTTCAGATTTCTCATCCTCTCCTTAGCCTGTTATAAGTAGGTTTTGTGTCCTTTCAGAGCAGCTGCTTTTATCAAGGTCCCCAAGGATTCTACCTTCCCCATTCCATGCTTCACTTTCTATTTTCCTCTTCCATGACGTTTTAGCATCACTTGACTCAGTGGTCCACTTCCTCCATGAAACGACTTCTTCCCATGGCTTTAATGGCATCACATTGCCCTGGCTCCTCACCTGGCCTTCTCACCTCACCTGTGACCCCTCCCCCCACAGCTCCTTGGCTGGCTCCCCTTCTAAATGTTAGCGTGTTCCAGAGCTCCAACCTTGAAATTTTTCTCTTCTCTAACTACACTCACTCCCGGGTCTATGGCTTCTATTACCCATAGGCTGAGGGCTCCCAGATCTGTTATATGTTGCCCTGACGTCCTCCCCGATTTCCATATCCAATTACCCACTCAGCATCTGAACTGCATATCCAAAACATGCATCTCAAATATTACATGGCTGAAATGGAATTCTTGTTACCACTCTCCCTACTATCACTCTCCTGCTTGACACCTTTCCTTTAGACTTTGCGCTGCTCTTACAATAGAATCCAAGGCCTGCAAAGCCCTGCTTGGCCCTCTCTTCTCATTCATACCCGTCCTCCTCTTCTTCCCCCTCCTCCAGTTACTTCCGCCTGAGGGCCATTCCACCACCCCTGTCCTGTCTGCTCCAGCGCTTTTTGCATCTTCTTCTGCCTTGGCCTGGAAGGCCCTTCCCTTAGCATGGTAAGGGCCTTCTCTCCCATGTCAGGCACTACCTGACCTTCCTATACACACATCCCTACAGCTGCCCTCCTCCTGATCACACTGCTCCATTTTATGACCTTTCTAGCACTCATCACTCTCTGAAATTACCTTGTTGATGAATAGGATTGCTGGTTTATAGTTTGTATTCCTGAAACAGAATGTCAATCTCCACTAGAGCAGGAGTCTTGTTTCTTACGAAATTGAGTTATTTGTAGTGAGGTGGATGGACCTACAGTCTGTCATACAGAGTGAAGTAAGTCACAAAGAGAAAAACAAATACCGTATGCTAACACATATATAGGGAATCTAAAGAAAAAAAAATTGTCATGAAGAACCTAGGGGCAGGATGGGAATAAAGACACAGACCTACTAGAGAATGGACTTGAGGATATGGGGAGGGGGAAGGGGAAGCTGGGACAAAGTGAGAGAGTGGTAAGGACATACATACACTACCAAACGTAAAACAGATAGCAAGTGGGAAGCAGCCGCATAGCACAGGGAGATCAGCTCGGTGCTTTGTGACCACCTAGAGGGGTAGGACAGGGAGGGTGGGAGAGAGGGAGACGCAAGAGGGAAGAGATATGGGGACATATGTATACGTATAACTGATTCACTTTGTAATAAAGCAGAAACTAACACACCATTGTAAAGCAATTATACTCTAATAAAGATGTTAAAAAAAAAGGAATCTTGTTTCTTGTGCTATGCTGTATTCCTACCAACTAGAACAGTACTTGGAATACAGCAGGTGATTAATACTTGCCGACCGGATGCAAGTATGTGTGAGTAACAATGGGTGGTATGATACCCCTCAGGAAAGACCTCTGCATGTTGCAAAATAATCACGTACAAGTAAGGTAAGAGAAGTAACGTGTTACAACAAGTCCAGACTCTGTCTTCTCAGACATCATCACTCTATGAACATCTGCCATCTTGATTCTATTTCAGCAGGTTAAACAAGACAAAGAGTCCAAGCTCTCACTGCCTCTCGCCAGTCCCCAAACTGGTCTCCTTGCTGCCCATCTTTTTCTTCTCCAGGTCATCTTCTACAATGTAGGGAGTCATCTTTCAACACGGAAACCTCGTCATACCACTTCCCTGCATCCCACTGATTTTAGAATGAAGCTCGAATATGGCTTCCAAGGTTGTTCAGGATGAGGCTTAAGAAAGAGCAGACCATTAGGCCAGAGACCCTTTAGCCACTGCTCCTACCCTGCTCTACGTCCCAGCTGTCCTGAAATTCAGTTCTTTGAAAGCACCAGGTGTTGTCACCTCAGGATTCACATAGTCATTCATTCCCCTCCCCCTGACCTGGCTAACTCATCCTTCAGGTGTCAGATTGGACAGCATTTCCTCTGGGAACTTTTTTGGACCCTCCCTGTCCGGGTTAGGTTTGCTTCTTTTGTAGTTGACAGCATCCCGCACTTCTGCAGTAACAGCCTTTGTCACTCCCGTGATGATCACTCACTTAAATGTCTCCCCCACTCCTTTGTAAGTTCCTTGAGGGCAAGGACTATGCTCTCCTGTCCGTCTCTGAGCCCTAGCAAGAGGTGCTCAAGAATAATTACGGAATTAATGAACAAATGGACTAATGTGTGAATCCCACCAAAGACAAAAGAGATAATTCTAGAGGGTGTGTATGTGGTTAGCTTTGATTTTTCTGTTTTCTTTAATCTCTTTGATTCTTCCTAATTCTTGCACTTCATTTTCAACATTCTTGCTTTTAGCGTTCTAGTCTTTACTTGTATTTTGAATCAACATACACTTCTCCCTTATTTTGTGTTTTTCATACCAAGCAGAAATAAACCATTGTTCTTTTTTTTTTTTACAGATTTTTTCTTGATGTGGACCTTTTTTTTAAAAGTCTTTATTGAGTTTGGTACAATATTGCTTCTGTTTTATGTTTCAGTTTTTTGGCCGCAAGGCATGTGGGATCCTACCTCCACGACCAGGGATTGAACCCGCACCACCCGCACTGGAAGGCGAAGTCTCAACCACTGGACCGCCAGGGAAGTCCCAAACAATTGTTCTTTTTTTGTGTGTATTTTATTTATTTTTTTATACAGCAAGTTCTTATTGGTTATCTATTTTATACATGTTGGTGTATACATGTCAATCCCAATCTCCCAATTCATCCCACCTCCCCACCTGCTTTTAAGTTTCATTAGGTCCCATTTGTTTATTTTTGGTTTTATTTCCGTTACTCTAGGAGGTGGGTCAAAAAAGATCTTGCTGTGATTTATGTGATTTATGTCAAAGAGTGTTCTTCCTATATTTTCCTCTAAGACTTCTGTAGTGTCTGCTCTTATATTTAGGGTTTATTTTTGTGTATGGTCTTAGGGAGTGTTCTAATTTCATTCTTTTACATGTAGCTGTCCAGTTTTCCCAGCACCACTTATTGAAGAGGCTGTCTTTTCTCCATTGTATATCCTTGCCTCCTTTGTCATAGATTAGTTGACCACAGGTGTGTGGGTTTATCTCTGGGCTTTCTATCCTGTTCCATTGATCTATATTTCTGTTTTTGTGCCAGTACCATATTGTCTTGATTACTGTAGCTCTGTAGTATAGTCTGAAGTCAAGGAGTTTGATTCCTCCAGCTCCATTTTTTTCCCTCAGGATTGCTTTGGCTATTCGGGGTCTTTTGTGTTTCCATATAAATTTTAAGATTTTTTGTTCTAGTTCTATTAAAAATGCCACTGGTAATTTGATAGGGATCGCAATGACTCTGTAGATTGCTTTCGGTAGTGCAGTCATTTTCACAATATTGATTCTTCCAATCCAAGAACATGGTATATCTCTCCATCTGTTTGCGTTATCTTTGATTTCTTTCATCAGTGTCTTTTACTTCTCTGAGTACAGGTCTTTTACCTCCTTAGGTAGGTTTATTCCTAGGTATTTTATTCTTTTGGTTGCAATGGTGAATGGGATTGTTTCCTTAATTTCTCTTTCTGACCTTTCGTTGTCAGCGTCTAGGAATGCAAGAGATTTCTGTGCATTTATTTTGTATCCTCCAACTTTACCAAATTCATTGATTAGCCTTGGTAGTTTTCTGGTGTCATCTTTAGGATTATCTGTGTATAGTGTCATGTCATCTGCAAACAGTGACAGTTTTACTTCTTCTTTTCCAATTTATATTCCTTTTATTTCTTTTTCTTCTCTGACTGCCATGGCTAGGACTTCCAAAACTATGTTGAATAATAGTGGCAAGAGTGGACATCCTTGTCTTGTTCCTGATCTTAGAGGAAATGCTTTCAGTTTTTCACCATTGAGAACGATGTTGGCTGTGGGTCTGTCATATATGGCCTTTATTATGTTGAGGTAGGTTCCCTCTATGCCCACTTTCTGGAGAGTTTTTATCATAAATGGGTGTTGAATTTTGTCAAAAGCTTTTCCTGCATCTATTGAGATGATCATATGGTTTTTCTTCTTCAATTTGTTAATATGGTGTATCACACTGATTGATTTGCATATATTGAAGAATCCTTGTATTCTTGGAATAAACCCCACTTGATCATGGTGTATGATCCTTTTAATGTGCGGTTGGATTCTGTTTGCTAGTATTTTGTTGAGGATTCTTGCATCTATACCCATCAGTGATATTGGTCTGTAATTTTCTTCTTTTGTAGTATCTTTGTCTGGTTTTGGTATCAGCGTGATGGTGGCCTCGTAGAATGAGTTTGGGAGTGTTTCCTCCTCCGCAATTTTTTGGAAGAGTTTGAGAAGGATGGGTGTTAGCTCTTCTCTAAATGTTTGATAGAATTCACCTGTGAAGCCATCTGACCTGGACTTTTGTTTGTTGGAAGATTTTTTTTTTAACATCTTTATTGGAGTATAATTGCTTTACAGTGTTGTGTTAGTTTCTGCTATATAACAAAGTGAATCAGTATACGTATACATATATCCCCATATCTCCTCCCTCTTGCGTCTCCCTCCCACCCTCCCTATCCCACCCCTCTAGGTGGTCACAAAGCACCGAGCTGATCTCCCTGTGCTATGCGGCTGCTCGTTGGAAGACTTTTAATCACAGTTTCAATTTCATTATTTGTGATTGGTCTGCCAAACAATTGTTCTTTATCTTACCTAAGTTTAGGCCCTTTCTTCTAAAGTCTTTTTCACCTTCACTTTCTCCTAGTCCATCCCATGTTTACAAGCATCTACAGTTATACATTAAAGTACTCTGCAGTGTTTATTATTGACTATAATAGTTTTCTTTTATGATTCTTACAGTTTCATTTATTATATGGCTATGTTTAAGGATAGTTAAGTCTAACAGACAAAGTTCCTTAGAGCAATTAAAATTCAGGCTAATAGCTTTTCAAGTATTTTCAAAGACATTCTATGGACATTTTCCAGGAGTATAATGCTAACCAAGAAACCTGAAGGAGAAGCAACTATCATTTAAAGGGAAGAGGGGCAGTGCCTTCACACAGCTGACTTTTCTTTGTTACTGACTGGCTTTTTCTGCTCCGTGAAGAATACAGACAAGACAAAAGGGCCATGATATTCCATGAATAAATAACTCTTTTAAGTACTTGAATTGCAAGTTAGAAAAAAATTACTCTCCAGTGATTAAAACAGCTTTCTAGGAGCCCATGTTATTGTATCCAAGTACATCCCTAATCCTAGTGGAGGAGTTTATTCCTTTCAAGGATTGAGCCACACAGCTGATAAGAGTTTTGATAAATAATTTCATTGTATCTGTATTTGACTTCTGTTAATACAGGCATTATCAATGATCAGTACACAAGAGCTATAATGAACCCATTAATGTTAATACATTCTCATTAATTCAAAAGATAAGCATTTCATTGATTCGTCATGGAAACACCAATATGTACTCTTAAGAAAAGCTGACAACGTTAAGCCAAGAGGGTCACTGTAAGTATCTAAAATAAAAGTGGGACAAACAACGGATCATTTGTTCTGTTTGCTCTACCAAACAGGTAGCAGCACAGGACAATGATTGAGCGTGTGGGCTCCGGGGCCTAAGCAGGCCTGGGTTTGGTTCCGAGCTTTGCCATTTACTGCCTATAAGGTATCCAGAAAAAGTTGCTTAACTCCTCTAAATCCAATACTATAAACTGGGGATGACAGTACTTACCAAATAGGGTCTTTGTGAAGTTTAAAGGAGATAATACATATAAAGTAAAATTTGAGCCCAGTCCCAGGTACATAGCAAATGTTCAGAACATTTTACCTAAATTAACTATTTTCTTTTATCTTACATTAACTACCCTTTGTACAAACACGTGATGTGTAAAAACGTTATTTACATGTAAGGCTTTCTGTGATACTTATAAGCCTCTATGTGCATATGACATTTAGTAAATTTTATCTACATGCTGTAGGAACTGTTTGAATTTTTACCTGTCATGTACATGGAGCTACGTCTAGTGATGGTGATTAAGTCATGATCCTTCCAGGGTCTCCTGTGGGCCCAGTCCTTACTGCCCTTAATTAGGTTAGTTTCAATCAACAACTAAAATGTGATGACTTAATGAAGAGCATACATATGATTAATTCACACATACCCAAAATAAACTTCAATACATTAATATAATGTCCAAAATTCATTATTTAAAATATTATACACATTATAGAGAAATGCTTAATGATAGGTCAACCTATCACTTGATTTGTGATATGTTTACTGAGCTATCAATTTAAACTAAAAAAGCCTCAAATTTGAGTATACAGAATAGACAAACAGCTGCAGAAACAACCTTCTGAAACTATATAACATTATGCAGCAGCTGGAAAACCAATTATTTATTGAAAATATTCAGAATTTGATATTACCCAATAACTGCAAAAGTTGCTAGAAAGATATCATTAACATTTACTAAAGATTCTTAGTGGGTTAAAATGTTTTAAATAACAAATGTTTAGTAGTTTTAGTTACTGGCAAAAACAATCTCTTAAAATATGATGCTCATTCGCCTTGAAGAGAAAACTACTAACTTGGACGTTTCTAGATAACCATGAAGCCGCAGTTTAAAACTCCCAGACATGTGTGTGAAAACATATATGATTTGCCTGTTACTGAAACACTGCGTCGGTCAAAATTGGTAGTTGCTTATCTTGCTTTGTATTATTTGTTACAGTCTGTCTGTGTCCAGCTAAGTGGGTCTTGCTCAGGTCTTGAGAACATTAAAAACCCAGAAAAGCCAGCACAGCCCTAGGAAATTCCGATGTAACAGAACAGGGTGAAGAGTCAGAAGATGCTGCTGTAAGCATAATTCGACCTTTTGCTAACTGTGTGACCTGTGTCATTCATTCATTCACCTACTCCAGATATCGATGATATCAATGGACAAGACAGATATGCCCCTTGGAGAGCTCACTCAATAAGGCTTATTTACTAGCAACCTAAAAATGGGGAGGACCACAAAGACAGCAAGGAATTTAAACCAGGCATCACAATAGAAAGTCCATGATGATTACCATTTTCATGGAACAGACAGCCTCTGGGTCTGTTTCTTTGTCCACAGAACACAATAGAAACACCTGCTTTCTCTACCTCAGTAAGGATCAAACTCTGTGAGCACTTGTTATGGTGTACACATTTGCAATTAAAAGAAAAAAATACTACCTTATCAGAATAAACCATTAGGCAAACCAATTCTCTTCAGTTCAAGGTTCTCAGAACAAAGCTTGCCTACTTCACAATATCTTCATTGATACATTTCTTGGC
The DNA here is from genome assembly GCF_003031525.2 of Neophocaena asiaeorientalis asiaeorientalis. Lineage (NCBI taxonomy): Eukaryota > Metazoa > Chordata > Mammalia > Artiodactyla > Phocoenidae > Neophocaena > Neophocaena asiaeorientalis. Next base: position 5,057,232 of record NW_020175672.1, on the reverse strand, counting down.
CCTTCAGAAGGAGCCAAATATTTGCATAACTATGAGCCTTCTTCAAATATCTTAAGTCCTGGTACAGATCTTAATATCCCTAAGTGGGTCCCTATATTTGGCAGAGAACTCTTCAAACCATTTTAAGACTACTTGCTTTTTGAATAGGTTTTTACCTATGAGTTTCCTGGAGTGAGTCAGAATGTATTCAGTAGAAAGTCTCTTAACGGATGGCCCTTAACTGACTGGATGGATTAATCGGACTTCTCCATCTCCTCTATAAAATATACTGACGGACACTGTGTGGTCAAATGAAGGCTGAAAGCTGCCCTCCGGCACCCTGGAGCATTCAGCTCCCTCCTCGGAACTTCGGGCTTAAACTGTTAATGTCACTGTACTTGTTATTGTAATTATGGAATATATACGTACAGATATATTACGTATATGTAATATATATGTTTAAGTATCATGTTGGCTAATGAAATATGAGTGTGAAAATAAAGTTATTTTTCTGAAAGTTTAGTGAAATCAAATGAAAGAAGCAAGTTGCTGAAGGAAACCTGCTCCTGAATTAGATATGAGTAAGATAACTTGAAGACTGGAGAAACAGTAAAACTTTACAATGATTTTGCACTCCGATTGCATGACAAGTGTCTTTAAAAATTCTTCCACGTTAAGGAGACTGAACATGAAAATCTTGCAATAACATGCATGGGAGATGACACAGAATTCCAATCAGTAGAGCCACTCTCCAAGAAAAGGCCTTGGGCTCACATCAGATTGGCAAATAACTGTTCATGTGTAGCTTTAAGTTAAATACATTCCTTAGGCTATGTAGTATCTTTGTTTAAATGATTCACCCTTTAACTGATTTTTCAACTAACTAGAAACCTTGTGGTCCCAATCAGGTTAGCTAACAGGGCTATGACGGTACAACCATCCCCAGGAATCTCTAGGAACATGGAGTTTCTTCTTTTTGCTCTTTCTCTTTTTTTTTTTTTAATTGTCTGACATTTATCAATGGTCACTCATTGCTTATTTAATTAAAAATATTATTTTTTAATGGAAAAATTATATATATAAATTTCAGGTATCCTGGAGCAAACAGAAAAGAAGGTCAAATATATTCACTCATGTGTTGTTTATTTAGTTAGTAATTTTAATTTTGCCTTTTGCATCTCTATTTCTGGTGTGAGGACACCTACTTATTTGTAAAATTGGTTTAATTGGGGTCCAATGAACATGAACCTCCCAGTAACGAAAGCTGGACCTTTCCAGTGTAAAGGTTGATTCTGGGGCAGCGGAACTCTTGCGTATGTGAACAACGTTTCCTTTTACTAATCTGGTTCTCCTCCTCTATATTTTGGGAAATGACACAAGTCCAGGAGTAGCACATCATGGGCAAAATGCACATCTCTGTCTGGGCCTTAAAGGGACTGTGACTCAAAGCACTTCATTGGGGATGCCCAGGGGTCGTGCATGACCAGACACTGGCAAAGCATTTTTGAGAAACCTCCTCCTCAACTGAGAAATCCACTATGAGAAAGCTGTAGCTTGTACTGAACAAAGAAATCAAGTTAGTGAAACACCAAAAAAGACAGGTTTGTCTCAGTCTCAGTATCAAACACAGGTCATCCTCCTTTACCAGAACGATAACAACCAAAAAAAGGTTTATAGGAAACGACCACTTGAAAGCAGTAAGATGGGATGTCCAGCTAAGACTCGTTTTAGCCTTTACTTTTATCTTTCTCCCTGTGGGTGGGGGTGGGGAAAACTGGCCCTGAACCTGTTCAAAGTCCAGTTCAACAACCAACAGACTTATGGTTATTCCTCAGTAAACATATCTCTAACTTCCACATGCCAGGATGAATGCTGGATCACGTCTCCACCACAGAGCAGGCAAGCAGTGTGGATGTGCTTAGAGAGACTGTGGATGAGCCTGGCTCTCCTAGGCCCTTTGATGGCTGGGGGACTGCTGGACAAGAAAGGGAACCACCAGGACACAACCCTGAGCTCTACAGGCAGCTGCGTCACTAGTGTAGACACTGACCACGGCAACTGTTCAATTGTTTTCATGGAAGAACTTCCTATAGCTATACCTGAAAAAGGGAAATAAAACCAAAAACTCAACCTCAGAGAAAAATAAAGTGGTAAACCTTGAATGTTTTGCTTAATTTCAAAACTGCTGTTGATCCGCACAGAAGACGTAGTGGGTGGAACTGTGGCCTCCCCAAGAAGACACATCCATGTCCTAACTCTCGGAACTATGAATGTGACCTTATTCGGAAAAAGGGTCTTTGCAGATAGAATTAAGTTGAGGGTCTTGAGATGAAATCATTCCAGATTAATTGGGTGAGCCCTAAATCCAAGACAAGTGTCCTTATAAGAGACAAGAGAAGACACGGAGGAGAAGGCCATGTGAAGATGGAGGCCAAGGTTGGAGGTATGCAGTCACTTGCCTTGCAGCCTCCAGAGGTTCCCCAGAAGCTGGATGAGGAAAGGAAGGATTCTCCCCAAGGCCTTGGGACAAAAGTGGGACACGGTGATTTCGGACTTCTGGCATTCAGAACTGTGAGAGAATACAGTTCTACTGTTTGAAGCCACCCAGTTTGTGACAGTTTGTTACAGTAGCCCTAGGAAAGTAATACAGAAGGCTAGTAAGATAGCCTATCAGGAGACTGGTGGGAAAACTTCAAGAAACAGCTCCTGAAATAGAAGTCTATGTGTCAATATCATCCCCCTACGCCCAAAGCACGATTCTGAAGGGAGAAGCAAGCAGGACCGAGGGTGGAAACCTCCTCTAAATGCATGCTTGAGCCCCAGATCTGATGTTTAAAAATCTGAAGGCTGGGGCTTCCCTGGTGGCACAGTGGTTAAGAATCTGCCTGCCAGTGTGGGGGACACGGGTTCGATCCCCAGCCCGGGAAGATCCCACATGCTGCAGAGCAACTAAGCCCGTGTGCCACAACTACTGAGCCTGTGCTCTAGAGTCCGTGAGCCACAACTACTGAAGCCCACGTGCCACAACTACTGAGCCCGCGCGCCTAGAGCCCGTGCTCCACAACAAGAGAAGCCACCACAATGAGAAGCCCGAGCACTGAAACGAAGAGTAGCCCCTGCTCGCCTCAACTAGAGAAAGCCCGTGCACAACAACGAAGACCCAACACAGCCAAAAATAAAAACAAATAAATAAATTAATTAATTAAAAGGGAAAAAAATCATAAAAAAGAGAATCTGAAGGCTGGATCAGTGGCCAAACCTGGTCTGTGTCAGAATCACCTGGAGAACTTTAAAAAATGTTGATTTCTCCACTTAAGGATGGTTGATTCAGAATTTCTGGGGGTCAGGTTTGAGAAACTGTGTTTCTGAAAAGTTTCCCATGTGATTCCGATAATCCAGCCTTCTTAAGAATGACTGGCCTAGATGGTCTGCCCCTCCCTTAAATGTTTGAGAGGTAAATCTGAAGTCAACTTCTTTTAAATAGACATGTCTTTAACAGGCTAGTTTTTTTTTTTAATTGGAGTATAATTGCTTTACAATGTTGGCTTAGTTTCTGCTGTATAACGACGTGAATCAGCTCTATGTATACATATATCCCCTCCCTCTTGGACCTCCCTCCCATCACCCCGCCCCCAATCCCGCGCATCTAGGTCATCACAGAGCACAGAGCTGAGCTCCCTGTGCCATACAGCAAATTCCCACTAGCTATCTGTTTTACACATGGTAGTGTTTTTATGTCAAACCTAATCTCCCAATTCATCCCGCCCTCCCCTTCTCCCACTGTGTCCACACGTCCATTCTCTACATTTGCATCTCCATTCCTGCCCTGCAAATAGGTTTACCTGTACCACATGTACCTCAGTGTTCACTGCAGCACTATTTACAATAGCCAGGACATGGAAGCAACAGACTAGTTCTTATTTTAAAAATCACTTCTATTGTTTATGTAAAGCCAATAGAGATGCATTATAAAGTATTGAGCAATACAGGGAAGCACAAAGATGAAAGTAAAAATCACCCAGATTCACCACCTTGTGGAATCTTCCACGCATTTATTCCCAGCATTTAGTGGCACACAGATGTATCTGTACAGTTTAACCTTGTGACTCCAAGTGTGGTCCACAGGCCAGCAGCACTGGTGACAGTGGGGAAATTGTTAAAAGGCTCAGAAACTCAGATTCCAGAATTCAGAATCCAGTCCTTCTGAATCGGAATCTGCATTAGCATATAAGTATTTGAGAAGCGCTGGTTTCAGATAACTGAAAACATACTATGTTTCTTGTTCTGTAACTTGTTTTTTTCACACATCAAGGTGCTATCCTCTGTCCTCAGCAATAAATACAGACCTATATGATCTTTCTTAATGGATACATGGTATTCCTTTATGTACCAGAATTTATTTCATCTGTCCCCTTTTGATGAGTTCTATTTTCACATTTTTTTTCATACAACTGCAAACAGCACTGATATAAGAATCCTTGAGAATACATCTTCCTGTCTTGCCAATATTATTTTTGGGCAAATCCCTACAAGTGTGTTTGATAAGTCAAACGACAGGCACACTTCTCATCTGGATATGTCATGCCAGATGCCTTCCCCCAAATACTACACCAGCCCACAGGCTGCATACCAGCAACACAGGAGTTCTCATAATAATTTTAACCTCTGCCTCTCTGATACTTAAAACATGACAGTTCATTGATATTTTTTCCTGCATTTTTCTAAAAACTATCAAAAAGCTGAATATCTTTTCATACATTTATTGGCCAGCTGTATTACTCCCTTTGTGAACCGGCCAGAGTAATTTTGGTTATTTAAAATAGCAGTGATAGAAGAATCTGCGGAATTATAGAGTTGCGAAATACGGTTTAATCACAATGAAAAGACACGAAGAGGAGAAAAAAGAAGGAAGGGAGCAGAAAACGTGCCATAAAAAAGGATAATCAAAAGATTAGTTTGTGTGTTTATTTATAGACACTGGTTACAGCATCCAGTGATTAGGCAAATTAATGCAGCTGTGTATGATGGCAGTTCTGGGATCAGCTCCCACATCCTTTTCAAATGATGCCACCTGTCACTTAAGTATTTTGCATTTGCCTTTTATGTTACATACATTTCATGATGATTCCCATTTTAAAAACCTCATTAGTTAACCCTTTGGAGGCTGGCATGATATAGACTTCTCTCTAATATCTCTCTCACAGTCAGGAATGGAGAGCAAACCTTCCCCCCTCCCCCTGGACAGGCAGGAGAAACAGGGTGTTTGCCTCTGAAAAAGAACACTCCTCTCCAAATGGTCACTTTTTAAGAAAGAGAACAGCTGTATCCACATCACTGGGTGCAAGTTCCTAGCTCAGCACCAAGTGAAAAAAAATGGGGGTCAGAGGTGGTGGATTGGCTGGATGTGGGCAGGACGCGCAGACCAGGCTTCACCTGCAGGACACATGCAGCCTTCACGCTCCCTGGGTGACCTCAGGCCTGCTTTGTCACAGAGGTGTCCACCGAGGGCTCTGCGCCTTATACGTAGACCCTCTTGCCCTAACAAACGGCAGGAGTCTTCTCACAGGGCCCCTGGAAATCTCTTTCAACCTGATAATGCCAAATGGGTGAAAACCCATCTCATTCGCCCCTACCACCCTCTGCTGGCCACAGCTTCACTTGTGGAACGAAAGGAGACAAATCAGCCACCTTCGTTTACTGAGCATTTTCCACGAATCGCAAGAGCAGCGGGCCGGGCTCTGGGGAGGCAGGAACGCAGGGAAGCGGAGGGGAGAGCAAGCGTCCAGACCCCACTCTGCGATCTGAGGAATGTGAACGGGGGCTGATGGAGGTCTTAGTCAACACAGTTCAGGATGTGAGAGCAAGCGGGTCCCACTCTAAAGCCTGAAGAAAGGAAGTTTTGGTTAAAAAAACGAAGCCTGACCTTCTACAGCAGGTCCTATGTAAACATACGAAGCACACAACCCTCCGGGGCTGTGCAACCTAAAATAGATTTCAGTAGCTGCTAGAATGACAGTGTTATGCACAACAGAGCCTTCCAGGTCTTAAAGGGATGGGGAACTCTGGAACCCATCTCAAAAACGTGGGTCAGAGGGAGCCCAGCGCCCCTGTCAGAGAGACAGGGCAGCAGGAGGGGAGGCCTGGGGGCTGCCCGACGCAGACTTGACTATTTGGATAGGGGATGCGAAGAGCAGAAAGAATGAAGATCTTTAAACAAAGAGAAACAAAAGAGTAAAAATGAACATTTCATAAATATATATACATATACGTGTGTGTGTGTGTGCGTGTGTGTGGGTGTATTGACCTGAGTGAAGTGAGTGGCTGTTCGACCTGCGTGAATAAGGTTCCATAGAATACTTAAGTTCACAGTAATACAATGTAGAAGCTGAGAAGTATCTCTCAGTGTTTGGCACATGTGCTGTGTGCTTTATGTCCTGCTCTTAAATGGTGGTATCTTCTTTCGAACAATTTAGGGGCCAAAGTGATGTGGCCCATACATTCTAGAACCAATCCTAAAATAGTAACAGGTGGCCAGATGCCTGGTTTAGGAGAAGCTGCAAGTTTGTGTCCGAAAAGGAACGCTGCTCTACTGCTGCTCGCTTTTGAGGAAAGAGAAGAGCTGCATCCACCTCACTGAGGGTAAAACCGGTTCCCTGCTAAGAACCAAATGAAAAACAAAAGGGAGGGGGGGTCAGAAGTCGTGCACTGCCTGGAACAGAACGTGCAGACCAGGCTTCATTCTGCAGATTCTCAACTCATACGTCAAGGCTGTCCTCCAGTCTGAATATCTAACAGCCTACTGGTCAAAAGAAAAATCACAAGGTGGGTGTGGATCACATTTCTGCTCCTCCAGCCGCAGCCAACCTGACTGGCCAGGGGGGAGGCATCTTCTGTTCCCTTCCCCGCTGACAGTGGCGGCAGCGAGCTGTTGACAACTCCTCCCACACAAAGAGTTGTTCACGCTGCAAAAGTGTTTACTGCTCACAAGTGCCGCTCAAAATTAACTCACAGAGGCAACACCAAGCAGAAAGCTTTGACAGACTGTCTTACGTGTTGACACAGTTATAAGTTGTTAGATAAAAAAAGTAACACACTTTCCCTCTTTTCCAGCCCATACAACAACCAAAGCCGCTTCCAAGAGAAAACACGAACTGTGTCTGAGACGCTGAATGCCATTCTGCAGGTGAGGATGAACGGTTCTAGGGGTGATGGCCTCAGGTGTGAGAAGAAGGTGGACCCTGCTTTTGAGGGGAAGTGGGGTGGTGAGCCTCTCACCCAGCCTCAGTTACAACTGGTCATGGTGGTTGTTTTCCCTTCAAGAGCACGTCCCTTTAGGGCCAGCCTCAGGTGCCAGGGTGAGAAGCGGGCCAGGGCTGTTCCTGTACCTACTCAGGTTTCACAAGACACAAATAATTGATTTACCATGTTGTGTTAGATTCAGGTATACAGCAAAGTGATTCAGTGATACACACACATATATATCTTTTCTTTTTCAGATTCTTTTCCATTATAGGTTATTGCAAGATACTGAATACAGTTCCCTGTGCTCTACAGTAAGTCCTTGTTGTTTATCTCTTTTCTATACAGTAGCGTGTATCTGCTAATCCCAAATTCCTAAGTTATCCACCCCCCTTCCCCTTTGGTAACCACACAATTAAAACAGCACTCCGTCACTTACTAGGGCTTTGGGGAGGCTGGGGAGATACCATTCGTTAGTGGATGATTTACATTCAGAAGTCATAAAGAATGCAGTGTTATTCAATGAGCTCCAGCCACTTGAGATTATTAGAGTAAAAAATGAAGACGGGTGGGATAGCAAATATTTGGGCTTCTCTGCCTGACGTTTCACAGACCCTGGCTCGCCTCAGTGCTGTGCTGTGTGGTCAAGGTGTTGTGTTGGAAGATTTTTTGGTCGGGCAGAATGTCCTCTCTGTGGAGTCACACGCCTTGGAAAATGAAGGCTACTATAGTAGGCACTCTGGATCTGCGGGTTCACCACCTGTAGGGTCCACCAACTGCGGATTGAATATATTTGGGAAAAAAATTCCAGAAACTTCCACAAAACACAAAACTTGAATTTGCCATGCGCCGGCAACCACTTACATAGAACTGACATTGTACTAGGTATTATAAGTCATCTAGAGACGATTTAAAGTACTCAGTGCGTAGGTTAGATGCAAATACTATGCCACTTTCTCTAAGGGACTCTGAGGGAGCCCTGGAGCCAACCCCCTGCGGATACCGAGGGACAACGGTAACTGTGCTTCCCGGGTTCAGAAGTTGCCATTCACATCAAAACTGAGCGATGCAGGAGCTGTCTTTAGGTAGGCTACATTTACGTAGCTATTGAAAATAAAGTTTGTATGGAGCTGACCCAAATCAAAACTGTGAACCAGGAAAATCCTCTGACTCCCCACGGACTTTTTTCACCCAGCTCACCCATCTCTACTGCTCCAGCCACAGTCCACAGGTGCTCAGAGAGCTCTTCTGGTTTTGTTCCTCGCCCCCTCCCCGGCCCATCCTTCTCCCTCCCTCTCATTCTTCGTCATCACCAAACTCCCCTTTCGTTTGGTGCCAGGAGGAAGGCCGAGGAGAGAGTCCATAGTAGTACACAAATGACTGGTGGTATAAGGCAATCATCCCCCTAAGTCTTGGGGGGGAGGTTTCTTAGAATGCACCTTGAGTTGGTGGAATTCCTGCTGGTGGACGAGATGCAGTGAGAAGTCTTAAAACACTGAGTACACAAGGGATGGCAGGGTGCCTGGAAATCTAGTATAAAGCAGGTCTGCTTTACCTGAATAGCCCAGCCCAGTATTCAGGTATTTAAATCTGTAGCCAGCAGGAGGGTGAACCTGACCATGAAAGCCATGTGTCAGAAGCACTGGTCCCATCAATGAAGTGGATGCTGACCCAGCACTAACACTGCCAAAGCATTTCCTCTGTGCCGGGCATCGCGCTATGTGCTTTTACGTATGTGGTCTCATTCAATATGGGCACACCTTGTTTTACTGCACTTCACTTTATTAGACTTCGCAGATATTGCTTTTTTTTTTTTTTACAAATTGAAGGTTTGTGGCAACCCTGTGTTGTCAGATGACGGTTAGCATTTTTCAGAAACAGTAGTTTTTAATTAAAGTACATACATGGTTTTATTAGACATAATGCTATTACACACTTAACAGGCTACATTATAGTGTAAACATAACTTATAGGCACTGGGAAACCAAAAAATTTGTGTGACTTGCTTTATTGTGTGCTATTCCCTTTGTTGTAGTGGTCTGGAACCGAACCCACAATATCTCTGTGGTCTGCCTGTACAACCTTGAGAGCGTGTGCTTCTGTTATTCCCGTTTCCCAAGGTGGATACCGAGACTCAAAGAGGTTAGGTAACCCGCTTAAGGCTACAACAGCTAACAAAAATGGCAGAATTGGAATTGACAGCAACTGAGTCTGGAACCAGTGCCCTTCTATTGCCTCCAGTGGTTTCATCCCAGTGTAAACCATCTACTGTGAACAACCAGCTCCATCCAGCACCCTGATTTACCACAATGGAACACCCAGAGGCCCCACGCCAGACACAAAAGGCTTTTCTCACGTGAATGCGAAGGTGTAAGGACACGGAGTTTGAATGCAGACAGATCCGGTTAGAATCCTGGCCCTCCAGCTGGCTAGCTTTATGACCTGGGGTAAATCTCTGAACTTTTGTTTTCTCACCTGTAGAGTTCATCTGATACTTCCTGGTTCATGGAGTTGTTTGTGAATGTTGAATAAGGTAATACACATGAAAAATGTTTTCAGACACACATACTGCTAGATGTTATTATTACTGTTACTAGAGTCTTTTGATGGGAAGAGCGGTTCCTTCGAGCAGAAGACTGACCTTCACGTAGATACCAACTAGCCCAACCTGAGAAAATCCAGGAGTAGGTTCTCAGGATGACCACTGGGGAGAAGGGAGTAGATGCAGCTGATTACACTTGCATTTACCAGTAATAATGAAATTTGACCCTGAAAGCCAACACATGAAGATGGATTCTGTGATACGTGGATGACAGACATGAATGTTAGATGAATTCAGAGTAGGTGATCCTTTTCACATTCACAGGCTGCTTGGAGACCCACGTGTCAGCTGCTGAACTAGATGAGTATGAGGCATCATTTTTTTTTTTTTTAGCTGCACTGGGTCTTCGTTGTTGCGAGCAGGCTTTCTCTAGCTGCGGCGAGCAGGGGCTACTCTTTGTTGCGGTGCACAGGTTTCTCACTGCGGTGGCTTCTCCTGTTGCGGAGCGTGGGCTCTAGGTGTGCGGGCTTCAGTAGTTCTGGTGTGTGGGCTCAGTAGTTGTAGCACTCGGGCTCTAGGGCACGTGGGCTTCAGTAGTTGGGGCATGCGGGTTCAGGAGGTGTGGCGCACGGGCTTAGTTGCTCCGTGGCATGTGGGATCTTCCCGGACCAGGGCTCGAACCCATGTCCCCTGCATTGGCAGGCGGATTCTTAACTGCTGTGCCACCAGGGAAGTCCCTGAGGCGTCATTTTCTTCTTGGTGATTACACTCACGCCTTTGAACACTGCAGACTGGGTTCAAAAGAAAGGGTCACCTTTGTGCAGTCGACTCCTTATTTTGTAACAATTCCAAAATGCAGTAGCTTCTCCCAAAGCAGTTCAAAGACATGAACCTGCTGAGACCCAGGGGCAGCCATCAGGGTACTAAACCTTCTGCTTCTAATGGCCCAAATCTCAGCAAATACTTCTGAATAGATAGGTGAGCTCCAAAAGGACAGTCTGTGATGATTCATCTAACCCTTTAGTATGGAGAGTCTCCAAACTTTTTCCACCCATGAGCTCACCCTTCAAACCACCACATTTGTGGCCACTTTGGGAGGGATGAACTAACGTGTAAAGCATTATGTAAACAAACAATCACATGTAGGCTACTCTGTGGAAAATACAGCATTTCACTTTTGTGGTGTTGGTTCCGCTACAGGAACAGGGAATCCAGATGATGAGGTCAGTGGGCCAGCTGCCACGCCAAAGAGAATGCGAAGTCCACGCACGCAGAGCAAGCCGCCTTCACTAGCGACTAAAAAATGAAGCTGGCATTAGTGCAATGCCAGCCAATGAAAGGGACTGCTTTCCTAAATTAAATGGAAACAGAGCTTCAGAGACTGCTTCTGGGGGCATTACAGTCACCCCAGGAGGTCAACAGGGATGTTACCCTTGCTGATGACGGACACGGTCACATCCAGGCTTGACTGACAACTAGGCACACTGCTGGCTACTAAAAAGTAAATGAAAACGTGCTACTACGACGGAGCGGCAAGAATGGATATGATAGAGGGGTCAGTGGTTAAGAGAGGAAGTTATCTACATCCTAGACACCTCACCCAGTCAAAGAGGGTAAAGCACACTCCTCTCCACGTGGCTATGGGTTCCAGCTACAAGCGATGGGTGAACAGGTATGTGCACTGTTACGGAGGTTAACCTGACTTGGTGTTCATGTCTTCCTTCCTAAGGCAGAATACTGTTCTCATAGAATGCAATAAAGCTGGCCACAGCCCCGACACGTTTTTTCAACAAATCTAATGGAAGGATCAGAGCAAGCCTGCATTATATACAGGCCACCCATCTTACCTGCCTATGTTCACCAACCATTCTTTCAGGAATCCAGACTTAGAGCCCCTGGGTCTTCTCTGATTTCTCTCTCTCTTGTTCCGTCCTGACTTTGTCAATATTCATAGCCAGTATTCACCAAAGTCCCACTGATTACTCTTTGATATGTGCCTAGAGTTTATCTCCATCTTTCTACTCCTACTGTCACCATTTTTGTGCAAGGTCCTTCCCCCTCCTCTGGTTCCTCCACCCGTGGCTACACCATCATAAGAACTTCCTGACTGGTCTTGAGCTTTGCTTCTGCCCCACCCATGTGTCAGGGGCACCACCAGCAAGTCATTGCAATGGCCTTCCAGGGCTTCCAGGGGCAACTCAAGACTCAGCTTGTATTCGTGGCTCTCAACAACCTGGGAACCAACCTGCCCCTCCAACCTTGTTTCTCACTTTGGCTCTGCACCAACCTCCTCCCCTGCTCACATCCATGCCTTTTCCCACCCAAATGCCCCCTTCTAGCTGGCTACCCACCAAGGCCCAGTTCAGGCACGCTTCCTCCAGGATGACAGCTCTGGCCACTCCAGGAAAAAGTGCAACCCTGATCAGTCACTTGGTGATAAGCAGTATACCTCCTCATGACCCCTTTTATAATATTTATTGCTTGTATTGCTATTCAAATGCAAATCCGTTAATTTCTTATCTCTTCAGCTGGATTTCTCATGGCTCCCAGAAGACTCTATTTTCTACTTCTTTGTATCATCTCTGCCTACCCCGTCCTTGGCCCTTCTCCTCCTTCATGACCAATGTGGCCACTGCAATACATAAGGACTTGTCTTTATTTATGTCCTTAGGGGAAATCAGGAAGGGAATCTAAATGCAATGCAAGAGTAAACTCAGGAGAGACGTAACTGGCCCGCTCGGGACGGATGACACAACAGAATTCAGTGAACCCAGAATTAAGTACTTCTGCTGTCAGCAAATCTGCAACACTGCCAAACACCCTCACCAATGTTAAGTCTAGTAACAACTCTGGCGTTAAGATACAATTCAGTATGTAAGGTAGAGGGATGGGAGGAAATAAAAGAATTCCTCTACAAATATGCATTTTTCCCTAAACGCTTTAAACACTTGCTTGCATTTTTTATACAATTTTCTTTTTTCTGATGATGCGCGTCACTGCCCTGTTTGGGGAGAGTATCAATCTGGGCACGGAGAGAGGCAAGGGTAGTTCTTTTTTTTTTTTTGCGGTACGCGGGCCTCTCACCGTTGTGGCCTCTCCCGTTGCGGAGCACAGGCTCCGGACGCACAGGCTCAGCGGCCATGGCTCACGGGCCCAGCCGCTCCGCGGCATGTGGGATCTTCCCGGACCGGGGCACGAACCCGTGTCCCCTGCATCGGCAGGCGGACCCTCAACCACCGCGCCACCAGGGAAGCCCAAGGGTAGTTCTTTTGTTACAAAAGGATGGACAGGCAGGAGTCCTTCCTGGTGGATGGGTTTCTAGGAGGCAGGAGTTTACCTGGAATGAACGGTGGAGCTGGGCTCACGGTTCAGGTGGTCGGGGGTCCGAGGTCACGTTTCGCTGGGAGAGCAATAATTATGCAGCAGGACAGGCAGTGCACAGGAGGATAATCTGAGTGGCAACCATCTCCAGAATGGTGGCCTCCAAAGTGAAGCTTCTGATATTACAGAGCTCAGATCTGCTTAACTGAGAGGGAAGGCGGCGGTGCAGGGGGTTCGGCAGGCGGACCCTCAACCACCACGCCACCAGGGAAGCCCAAGGGTAGTTCTTTTGTTACAAAATGATGGACAGGCAGGAGTCCTTCCTGGTGGATGGGTTTCTAGGAGGCAGGAGTTTACCTGGAATGAACGGTGGAGCTGGGCTCACGGTTCAGGTGGTCGGGGGTCCGAGGTCACGTTTCGCTGGGAGAGCAATAATTATGCAGCAGGACAGGCAGTGCACAGGAGGATAATCTGAGTGGCAACCATCTCCAGAATGGTGGCCTCCAAAGTGAAGCTTCTGATATTACAGAGCTCAGATCTGCTTAACTGAGAGGGAAGGCGGCGGTGCAGGGGGGTTGCTAGATGTGTTTATATCTAAATTGAAAGTGTGTGCTCTGGCTGAATGGAAACCTTGTGCAAAGTACTGATCAAGGCCTTTGAGGGAGAGGGAAAAAGCTGGGTCAGTTCCTTCCTATCAACTTAGTTAGGAGGGCTATGTGAAGATCTGGGGCCTTGGGTTTCTAACAGTCAATTGTTGGGATGTATGACAGATGCAGACACAGAACAGATAGTATGAAATGTGGAATAAATAGGTCCCGAGATTGACACTTGTACAATAATTTTAACAGCACCCTTACTTCTGAATCATTTGTCTCCTCTCCCAATGGAGTGATGCCCTTGTAATACTATCACCTCTCAGGCAGCGTGCTGTGGCCACCTTTTTGTAAAAATGAGACTGAAATGAAGGAATGAAGGCTACGGAAGCAGCCCTGCCTTCCTTCAAAGAAGTTTTCTCATTGTACAAAAAGTTTCCGTATTGTTGCTGTCATTGTCTTCCAACGCAACACAGCCAACCAAAACAGTATCCCTGGCTTGTTCATCATCAACACAGTGAAGCTCTGTTCCTCCCCATGCCCTCAACCCACCCATCTCTCTCTCAAATCAGATCTTGAGAATCTGCACCAGGAGTTCAGAAAATGATGCAGCTCCTGCACCCATGACCTCAGGCTACAATTTTCCTTCAAGTTTTACTGAATGTTTGACGTTGATGAGATTTCTGGTCACAAACAACCTTTAAAATGGAGGGTGAAATGCTATGATCAAGATTACTAAAAAAAAAAAAAAGATTACTAAGAAGCCTCGTATTCTCTTACATTAACCCTCCTCCTGTCAGTTCCCCCTCATTCACCAAACATTTATGCACTGACTCAGGTCTCTTGGCCGATGGGGCACTGACGATGCAGAGCCTCCACGATGCGCTCCCACCTATTCCGCTGCCAGTGGGCCTGTGGCCCCCTCCTCTGGGGCTTCTTGTCTTGGCTACAGCCAGCTGATCACCCCTACTTTTCATCTTAGCTGCTGCTTGCTTTCCAGTGATCTGCCCCTTCTCTTTTGTCTCTCATCACTTCGCCCAAGCTTCCTGCATCCCTTTAAGACTAGTTACTCTTCCACAGACACCACCTGTAAAGAAGGCCCTCCTTTCCTGTGATCAGCCAGTCCTGCAGACACAGTCCCAGGCTGTAAGTCTCACTACATTTTGCTGTCGCTGTAGCTCAAGCTGTGTTTCTTCACCTCCAGAGGTACGTATCATGCTTTTTTTTTTTCTTTTATTGTTGACACTTTCAGGATCAGTTCTCCTATAGATAAATATGACTGTTAAGATAGGCAACTCTCATGTGAATGTGGCCGTGCAGGAAACGCCTGGCTTTGGAGTCAGAGAGACCTGGTTTCAAATCCTGATCGTTTGCAGTAGGAAACGAAAAGCCTTTGGCAAATCATTTAACTCTTCTTGGCCTCTACTGCCACATCCACAAAATGGGGATGGCAATTCTTACCTCATATGTTTGTTTTGACAAGGGTTCAATCTATAAAATGCCTTACACATAGAAGGCACCCTAGAAGTAAACGTTCCTTCACTGACACCCCCCCATCCCCTTTTCCTCCCTCCTACACAGGTGATAACAGAAGATGGCCACAGTAAACAGGAAGGAAAGGAGACATGGCTGGCAAAATTAAGCAAAGCTGATAGTAATAAATAGAGTAACTGCAAACGACACTTGATATTACCAGGACTGTTCTATTATAAAAATCTAAAGGTTAAGAAGATTAAAAAGAAAAGTAACTAAATTCGTTCTACAGAAGCAGCAAAAAGCAGAAGAAAGAGGTCGCCAGGCTCTACAACAAAATGAGCCCTAAGTCACGTTATTTTTTTTAAGTGTCCTACAAAGAAACAGGATATAAGGAAACTAGCGTGTGAGAAAGACTTGGCCTTATGCAGAGAGCTGACACATATGCAGAAACCTAGACCAGATTCCCATTTTAAACAGGAACTTGCAGAGTAACTGGACCCCTTCTGAAAATGAGGCAGTTCTTGTACGCCAAGTCATCCTGTGACCCCAGACCGTGACACACACACACAATGCCTGCTTGAGTGAAGCCACGAGGAGAGCAACGTGCCACCGGCAGACAGAGGACCAGGCTGGTCTGGCTGCCGTATGCCGTTCCAAACCCAAGACACACTATTACCTGAGGAATACACACACTAACATTTTATTCAACTCCTCCTCGGCTGCCAGGAGAGTGAAGTAAATCACACAGGGGCCGTGTTCTCCACACTTCGGTGCTGTCAGAGAGGTAAAGCAGCTCTCTCTCTGCAAATACCCAAGCAGACCATTCAGATGTTCCTGCTGGACTGAGGCAAAGCATGTGTGTCTGAGTGAAACGGGATGGCTTTCAACTGTCTAAAGATGTCATAAATCTACTAGCTTAAACTTCAAAGGAACAAATTCTGAGAAAACTGAAAATGAGGGTGGGCCCAGGAGAACAGGATCCACACCATTTCTAGGCTCCTTCCCAGAAAGACAATGGGAACCAAACGGGACACCTCATCTCTTTCTTCTCATTTTTACTACTTGTCACACTTTTGAAAATACCTACATAGTTCTCTCTCTGGACCTACAGAGTTTTAGTCCAGTTTGTGGTTAAACACTACTCCTTTAGCTCATTTTTTCGATGATTTGTTGGACATTTTTATGCGGCTTTTACTGAGAACAGTTGAAAGTGGGTTATCTTGGAGAAGCCTGTGGGATTCTATAATTCTCTGGTGTTCTTTCCCATCAGAATGATATATGCCAAGACAATTCTAAACCAGGAAGGACCTGATGCCCAGACTTCTAATGAGCTTTGGCTACTGTCTTGCAGAGCCAGGTGGGACGGTGGAAAGGACAAGGGGCTCGAGGCTTAAATCTACTCCGTGTCATGGGGACAAACGATCCCACCTCTCCGGGAGGTGACTACGAAACGTAAGAGGTGGTGATGTCTTCTGAGATTCTCTGAGCCTGACAGTCTATGATGTTATGACTTCTGCTCTAACTGCCCATATACAGATGCCACGAAGCCCAGGACACACATCTGCAGAACCAAAGGCTCGTTCTAGATTTAATCGGAGAGACAAGTGGGAGAAACACAGACATGAACTGGGCAGTGAAAGTCAGTTTAAATCACCAGGGACATACAGGCAAGGAAAATAATGGGTAGAGACCAAGGATCTACTTAAGCCTTTCTCTTGAAAAATCCTTGAAAAATCACTACCATCTCTTGGAGACTACATGCTAAAGGATGAATAATTGAGGTGAACTCATTAAACGCACCAGAGGACACTTCCTAGGAGCTTAATCTAAGGAATCGTTTTCTAGGCTCACCCGTCCAGCTCCACCAACACCTTGCTACTAAATAATAACCCTCAACAGTGCTATCAGGAAATGAAACACACACCGAAGCAGGACATAAACATGGTGCCCGTAACCCACTTCAATGCCTGTATTAATTCACCCACTGCATGATCTAGTAATAAGAAAGCAAGGGTGGGAAGACTGGTGGGGTGAAGTTAATCCTATCGACTTTGAGGAGGAGGCACCAGAACAGCAGTGGGTTTGCATTTTTGAAGGAATACTCCATCGGCTCCGTCAGCTTCCCCTGCACACACACTTAAGAAGATGCATAAACAGGATATGCCTACTTGGCTTCCTTGTTTGCTTTCAAGGTGACTTCACTGAAAAAGAGGCATCAAAGGCCTTTCTTGCTACGTCACCAGATTAAAAAAAGTCTGTTTACCGTGCTAATGTACGTCCGTGGCTGAAATCTGGAATTTTTCTGATCTTCTCTCTTTTCTCCACCCTTTCTATCTTCTTTTATTTATTCCTTGCCACGATTCTCACGATTCAGCTTTATAATAGTAATGTTCTGTGTAAAACACTGTGTGCCCTGAGCTGTTGGGTGAAACAGCTGCATAAACCTAACAAATACTCACAGATAATGTTAGTAAGAAAGGTGAGGGCAGAGGTAGACAAATGCTTCTCGCAGCTGGTTCACAGCCACGGTGACATGTCCCGTGAAGACACAGGCTCACAGCTCGGGGCTGTCAGTTTCAGCAAGCTGCTGCCTCATAATCCAGGTGGCCGCCGCCCCTCCTATTTTCTGATAGAGCAGAGTTCTGGTGAGTTCTGCATATGGACTTCTCTCCCTTCTCTTCTTGGGGAAAAGGGGAGGAAGGGAGGGGACATTCAACAAACCAGCCAGCCTCAAACTGCACATGTAAATGAACATAGGAAACATGATCGTGTAATGCAGTGTTCTGATGCTGCCCTTATTTGCCAAATGAACAATACCCGTTGTACTTCCCCATGGGTGAAGGGCCTCTACATCTGCTAAGGAATCCCTTTTAATGAGACAAGAAAAAGGAAATGAACATAGGAAAGAGAATAGGAAGACAGAAGGCCATCAAATTGGTAAGATCATTGTTTTGGACAGGATTAAGCCAGACTCCAGGTAACAGAGACCCCCCCAAACAGGGGTTTAAATAACAGAGAAGTTTATTTCTCTTTCATAGAAAAGAAGCCAGGGGCAGAAAGGACCGTACAGAGGTTCCTCATTCTTCAGGAGTCACGCTCTTTCCAGCTTTCCTTTCCATCAGTCCTATGATGTGGTCGTCCTCCTCTAAGCCCAAAATGGTGCCGGTGCTCCAGCCATCACACTTATGTTCCAAGGAAGAAGATGGAGGAAGGAGTGAATAAGGGTGTGGCCCATCCCCTTTAAGACTTCCTAAAACTCAAACACACACTTCTTACGTATCATTGGACATAACCTAGCCACATGGTCAGGGAGGCTGGGGAACATGCCTTTTAGCTAGCTGCAATGTGGTTTTCTGGCCAGCAGCTCAACTACAAAAGGGAATCAGTTAACTGGTGAGCAAGGAGAAGAAGACTCCCTGGTGGCCAACTAGCAGTCTCTCTCTGATATAATGAAGGGTTTTTCGCAAGCTTCCTTATTTTCTGAAGCTGTATAATATAAAGATTAGCAACACATGCAAATGGAAACAAATGGAGCACCATTATGGTAAAGTACTGTAATAGCGTTCTACAGAATTTAAGAAAAATCATATGGGTCCTCTGTCTCGTAAGACTCAGCGATGTTCTCCAACGATTTCACGTCATTCACAGGAAAGAGGTAATACATCACAGGGTGCTGCCTCAGACAGACACCTCACTGAGCCCCGGGGTGGCAAACGTTTTCAATCAATAGCTTTGGACAATGAAAGAGACATGAAATCCTCTAATCTGTCTTTAATACTAATCCAGTGGCATGAAGCGGTGAGGAAGGAAGGAAGGAGGGAGACGGAACAAACATTTTGGACAGCAAAAAAAACCCAAAAAAGATCTTGCTAAAGAGTTACTAAGAATTAATTAAGGCACTGTCACAAGGGGACAATAATTGAATAATTCTCTAAGATACAACGGAAGTATTACTGGTGGGTACAACTCAGCAATTTATGTTAAATACCTTAAAAATTTGCAAGGTCCTGACCCAGCAATTCTATTTCTAGAAATTTAACTTCAGAAAAATAGCCATGGATATACTTAGAGACTTATCTATGCAGATATGCATCAAGATCATTTATACCAGTAAATAAGTGGGAAAAAACCCTTCCATATCTAGCAAGACGGGACTGGTTGAATAAATGCTGATCCAACTATTCTAATGTAACCATTACAAATGAGCTGGTTAAGAAAATTAAGTCATGGAAAAAGGTCATAATTATATAAAGCATAAAAAATAATTATGAAACAAAACATGTAGTGTGACCCTATTTTTTTGTTTAGAAATGGAAGTACACACATTACCATATATACCTGAATATAAGGTAGCCTCAAATAAAAGAGCTGCAGGACTTCCCTGGAGTTCCAGTGGGTAAGACTCTGCACTCCCAATGCAGGGGACCCGGGTTCGATCCCTGGTCAGGGAACTAGATCCCACATGCATGCCACAACTAAGAAGTCTGCAACCCCGCGTGCCGCAACTGAGACCCAGCGCAGCCAAAATAAATAAATAAATATTGAAAAAAAAAAAGATCTCCCATTTTATCAATGAGAATACAAAAACAGTAACCAAAGCAGTTTTGCTAACTTGAGTTTATAAACTTTTAGGAATGTGATGAAATAATGATCTTCTTATGATACTTCATATTCGTATTACAAACAGAATAACAGATTGGTTTGTAAATATTTTTGGAATCATATTTTATGCAAAAACGTTATCCAAATGTTTTACACTCATCTTCAATGTCTCCATCATTGGTAGAATTCCTTTCTAATCATCCAACACCTCTCATTGTCAGAGAGAGAATCTTTGACTTAGTAGGTGATGCTGTCTCTGAAAATTTGATCCTGAGTGAGAAATATCCATTTGCATCCTATTAAGAAAGCTGGTGTTATCATTTCATCTGTAGGTAATCTCCACTACATAACCACTTATTGTATTGCTCTTAAAAGTGCTCTTTAAAAAGACTTGTTTTTAATGGCATCCAACCCAGGCTGTGAGGTCATGCTTTCAGGCAGGATGGCTAAATTTCTGTTGAATTTCATCACTTACTTTTGGAGCAGTTCCATCAGGTGACTTCTACAGAGACCTAAGACTTGCACTGACTGAGGTGATTTCAGGATAAGTCTTTGCCCAGATAGTACTTTGTTGTTCAAAATAAAATTATAGAAAGAATGCCCATTATCTGAGAAATTTTGTATGAACTTGAATATAAGATGACACCCACTTTTATAAAGGATAATACCTGGCCAAACAAACCCCCCTTCTGGCCTTATATTCTGATAGAGCTCATGTACATATAGAGAGTAAAAGATGAGAATGACAGTTTCTATAAAGTCTTCAGTGGTTACTGCTGGGTAGGGAGATTATTCTGAGACATTTAAGCTTCTTTCTGTTTGCTTCTCTTTCTTTTCTGAAGTTTCTTCAATGAACTACAATGACTATCATAAGTAGAAAAATAGTGTTAAGAATAAAAAGGAAGCAAAGAAGAGGCATTTTATTTATTTATTGGCCATGACGCATGGCATGCAGGATCTTAGTTCTCCGACCAGGGATGGAACCGGCGCCCCCTGCAGTGGAAGCACGCAGTCTTAACCACTGGACCTCCAGAGAAGTCCCAGAAGAGATATTTTTACAAGTAACACTTGGGGAATGAGCAGAGGCAGGCGATAAAGTCAGCCAAAGAGTGTGATCTCAGCTCAAAAACAATTCCCTATTGGTTATTCCCTATTGAAATTGGTCACTCGGCTACTTGCAAGTTAGTTAAAATGTAGATGTGTTTTCTAGAAAGGTAACTCATTCATCTCTCCCCCTACCCACATTTATAGCAGATTCATTTATCAGATTCATTTCCGTGCCTGGACAAGAGTCCTGAGGGAGCCAGTCAGGGACAGGATAGGGACAGGTCAGTGGCATGCGAAGAGAGATGATTAGAAAGATAAGGCACCGGACACCCCATCTCTCTTCCCCACAAAATCTCAGCAGCCAGGGAGCTGGGGAATAGGACTGAGACGGTTAAATAAAGGCTACTAATAACTGATAACATCTAGAGGCAGCGAAGCCTGCACTGAAGCATCCAGCCTCTGGAGCCTGCCTGCCGGCTTCAAATCCTACCTCTGTCCATTACGGGGCGAGCTACCTTGGGCAAGTTACTTACCCTCTCTGTGCCTCAGCTTCCTCCACTGCGGGATAAGGATGATAACCCTCTCTTCTTCATGAGGTTTTGTGAGGCCTAAGTAAGTACATGTAAAGCCTTGGTCTGAGTTCAGTAAATGCTGGTTACGACTGCAGGCTGGGACCATACTAAGTGCTTAGACCACCATTCTCTCAGTTAATTCTCACAACAATGCTACCAGGTACATACAACTGTGCCCATTTTACAGATGCAGACACTGAGGCACCGGGGGATAAAGGGACTTGCGGGAGTCTGTACAGCTAGTTAGCGGGGGAGATGGGGTCCTTTAAAAGCCACAGTCACCCTTGCCCCCTCTTTGACATGGAACGTGCCTGCAGTTCCTCCCAAGTTTGCTTCCCTTTTTTCTATGCCAACTGCATGGCTGGACCCCTCCTCAACCCTCCCCCAGGCTTCCTCTCCCCAGTTTCTTCCTACTTAAGAGAACATCCTGGGCAGGGCAGGAGGCCCCATGGGGGTGGTTCTAAACCCAGAACTGATGTAACTTCACTGCTCAAAAACCATCGAAGTCTCCCTGTCTTGCCAAGGAGCTTTCAAATTGACTCACCCTTTCTGGAATCATCTCTCCAACTCCACCCTCCGGGGCACCCTGCGGCTCCTGTGAGCCCCCCCCAGGCACCTCCACACCTTCCACCTTTGCTCATCCTCTCTCTAGAATGTGCTCCTTCTGCTACACGATGTTTTCCTCATCTTTTCTGGAACAGCCGAAATGTCACCCCCTTTAATAGGCCCTGACTGAGGCCTCACCCATTGTTTGGTCAACAAACACTAACAAAGAGTCCACTGGTTGTCAGGCGCTGCCTCAGGCACTCTGAATACGGCCGTGAATGAAACCTCTGTCCCCACCTGGCTCTATGCTCCTAATCTCACCCCGCAGCGTGCCCTGGTGGTCCGCTATGCCACTAACATACACTCTATAGAGCTCTCTCCTCGGTTACAACATGAGTCTTTGGAGAAAGGGATCACGTCTCACCTAGCATTGTATTTCTTTGTCTGGCACAGAACTCAGCACACTTAGCACTTAACAAATATTTGACGGACGAATGTTGTTCTGAAAAATCTACATGCTAGACCATACTCCCCAATAACTACTTTGTGGGCAACCCTACCTAGAAATACGGAGCTGATTCAGCTAAAGATAATATTTTCCCCTTCATCTAAGAAAACTGATACCTATGGTTTGCCCCTGTTTGTCACCTGTGAACAATACAAAGAAAGGTCTATTTATTTAGCTCTGGGTTTCTGGGACTTTGTACAGCGCTAGGTATTCAGTAGGCACTCAACAAATGTTTACTGGAGGAATGGAAGGAAGAAGGAAGGGAGGGAGAAAGGAAGGGAAGAAGAAAGGAGAGAACAATGAAAGCTTTGTGCCAAAGAGAGGAGTGGAAATAAGACCATGACCCCTGAGGTTAAGTGAGGCACAGCAAACAGGGCCTGCCCCCAAAGGATTGGAAGGTGGTGTCAGGCCAGGAGAGGGACATCGAGCTAGGCCTGCTGCAACTGGGCAGGTTTAACTCCTCGAGTTAGGGAAAGCACCACTGGGAACACCCTTGTTCTGGAATGACAGGCCTGAGATATTTAAACGCTGACTGGGTGAGTAAGCCCCACTGAGGAGAGCAATAAAACCAATTTCTTACAAATATTCGAGACGCAACCATAAATAAGTCAGTAATCCTTCCTGACACACTCCGTTTGGCCAGTTGAGTCTCCCATTCACCTCCAGTGCAGGTGAACAAACACAGATTTTGTAAAAGAAGCAGAAACAAGCTCATGTTGAAACTTCCCAGAGCGCTATCATCCTTGATTACAAAGCACTTCTGTCAGTAACCAACCAGGATTTTTACCAACCAGACACATAAAGACGGAAGAAGCAAATGCCCCCTGCAGACCGAATCACCAATAAAAATGGATGTACCACCCGGGGGATCATGACCGCTCTTCCTTCCTCCTGCAAACTGCCCCCCCCCATCTGTACCTTAAATCTCTTACAGTGGAGATTCTAGGTGCAGATCCAAGGGAAGAAGAAATTAAGTTAGATAATGTTTGTGGAAGTGATGAGACCATGCTGCCTGACACACAGTGGGTCCCTCTAAATGTTTAAAAAAACCAACAAAGGAAAGAACAGCTCATCCAATCTACACTTGGAACTTCTCAAATTACTCATAAGAGCACTTAAAAAAATTCCAGAAAGACAGAGCGCATGCAACCCCTGTCAAAATAGTATTAAGTGCTGAAATGCAGACAAAGATAGGTAATTAACTGCTACTAGCTCAGATGAAAATGTCTGCAATCTTGTTTAAGTGCTTGGGTGATATGAAGCATTTAGAGATAAACTTAGGAGGATGTAAGGGATAGGGAGAAAAGGGGTTTACAAAAGCAGCGCGCCGTCAGCTTTTTATAAAACTGGTTCACACAGAAAACTTTTTAAGTGCAAGACACTTAAAATACAATCCAAGCTCCCTCAGAATGATGGGAAATGCCTGACAAGGTTCCCAGAAGGTCCCTAGAGGGTCTCCTTCTGCAAGTATATCCTCTCAGAAGTGCAGGGAGTGACATTCTCCTAAATATGACTGATGCGCCAGGACTCGAAATCAAATTCATATTGAAATATATGAATTCATCATTAAGTCTCCCTTTGACTAACTGGGACCCACCAAGTTACAAGGGATGATAACCCCAAGAAAAAAGAATGTGATCTTCCAAAAGGACATGAATGGATTTGCATATAGAGGGAAAACACCTAGGCTTAAGCAAGAAAATAGGGTGTGTGTAGAAGGCAGCTGGGGAGTAATGGATGGAAACTGACAATGTTCTTCAGTGACTGGCTGAGCCATTTTGTGACTTTTTCTCTTTGAATTCCAACAAATTTTCAACTGTGGAATTTCAATCATGGAATCGGGAACAAATGAAACTTAAATAAGAGTCTGACATTAAAACTTTGCTTTAAAATTTTTACATTAAATTCTATGTATATCATATGATATCGCTTATATATGGAATCTAAAAAAATGGTACAAATGAACTTACTTACAAAACAGAAATAGAGTCACAGTTGTAGAAAACAAACTTATGGTTACCAGGGGTGGGTGGGGGGAGGGATAAACTGGGAGATTGGAACTGACATATACACACTACTATACATAAAATAGGTAGCTAATAAGGAGCTACTGTACAGCACAGGGAACTCTTCTCAATACTCTGTAATGGCCTATATAGGATAAGAATCTAAAAAAGAGGGGATATGTGTATATGCAAAACTGATTCACTTTGCTGTACAGCAGAAACTGACACATTTTAAATCAACTATACTCCAATAAAAATTAAAAAAAAGAAACTGAAAAAAAAAATTCTATGTATAGACTTAAGTGCACAGAAGGAGAATTCCAAAAAGTTGAAAGATGAAGGATTTTTTAAAAAAGATACATTTAGGGGTACTGAATTTGGGGTTAAATTCTGCTATGCTGAAAGCAATATTCTCATATTACCATGTGTGACCAAAGAAGATTCCACAGAAACACAGAAGTGATGCAATAACACCGTGTTTAACTGTAAGTCATGGTGTATTGACCCGGTCATGACTGTGAGTGTGTGTGAGTGTGTGTGTGTGTGTGTGTGTGTGTGTATGTGTGTGTATGATAATCCTTCTTCTCCAGCACTATCTGTCCTCAAGGACTGAAGTTGATTTTATACTGAGGCACTGATTCTGTCACTGACAGGGTGTAAAATTTGCTAGATAAAATATAAAGACAGAAGTGTCTAAAATGGCTTTAACTGCTCCATGATCCAAAGCTGATGGGCAACACGTGCAAAACCTCGTTCTAAACTAGATGGCCAGACATACTTAAATAGACAACTGGTCTCAACACAGAAAGAAATGGAAAACTGAAAAAATTAGTAGATGAATTATTTCAACGTGAAAAATCAAATACCTTAATATTTCCAGGTAAACCATTTTTGAGTTCTGTTTGTTGTTTTTTAAGCACCCAGGAAGGATATTAGTGTTGAGATTTACTAAAACACCGGATCATGTTAAATAATGTGAATCAGAGAGTGAACAATAAGAAATGACGTATAAAAGTAGCTCAAAAAGTGGTTTGGGAATGAAGATTTCAGAATTCAGAGCCAATGACAGTAGAAGAAATAAAAAGACCTTCAAAAGCCACCAAAAGATATAAGTCAAAGAGAACACACCATAGCTTGCCCTCAGTCTCACATTTCTACCACTACTTTGAAAAAAAAAAAAAAAGAAAATGACCAAAAAAGAAAAAAAGAATTTTTTCCCCAAAGGATAGAATATGGCAGAAATAGTAAATACTAAACCCAGAAAAATGAGGACGTTAGAAGAAATGGGTGGCTTGCTATATGTGATATTAAAAATTGCCAGAACAAGAATGGGGCAGTAATAAAAATAAATTATTCCATTTTTTGCAAAGTATGTGAGGGTAGGAAATTGACCCAAACTGCCAGAGAAATGAGGAAGCACTCTTTTCATGCTGTGTTCAGAACGCTATTTCCTAATTTATCCCTTCCTCGGATGCCCTTTTTCTGCCACGTCCCTGCTCTCTGCTCTTCAGCCGTCCTCTTCCCAAGCTCCTCAATTAAATTATCTCATGTTTTTCTCTGATCTGCTGTTCACAGCTTGTCACATCACTCCACCATAAGCCTTCCCACAAGCTGCTAAAACATCACACTAAGAGAGCCGCTGTTTCTCTCTCTAGCTGCTCCCCAGTGCCCCGGATCCCGGGCAGGAGGTGGGTGCGTTCTCTAACTGCAAGGCTCACCCGCAGTCTTCTTCTAAGGAACCTACGTATTCACAGCTTTAAAAAATTTTGAAACATGGTATGATCAACCTACTTAAGCCACAACCTATGTCCCAGAGAGACATTTCTTGTTTTTTAGAAAAAGATCTTTTTTTTTTTTTTTTGCGGTACGCGGGCCTCCCACCGCCATGGCCTCTCCCGTTGCAGAGCACAGGCTCTGAACGCGCAGGCTCAGCAGCCATGGCTCACGGGCCCAGCCGTTCCGCGGCATGTGGGATCTTCCCCGACTGGGGCACGAACCCGTGTCCCCTGCATCAGCAGGCGGACTCTCAACCACTGCGCCACCAGGGAAGCCCAAGATGATTTTTTTTTTTAAGAAAAAAATAAAAATTGTGCTCATCCTTATGCTGTTGGAGAAGAGAACTGACAGTTTCCTCCTGAGCCCTTGGAATCACAAGACTCAAGTTGTGTAGTTACCACAAGCACTCAGCTTTTTCTCTTCGGTTCATCCTTTGAGTCTGTAAGACATCTTTCACAAAACAATATTTCAGAAACATTTTTACAGAATATTCAACCTAGACTGGCATGAATTATCCAGAATGGTAATACAAAGAACCTACACGTCAAATTAAAGCAGTAAAGCAAAAGCCCAATAACAGAGAAAAGGGAAAATATTGTTGCAAAATGAGATGAGATGAAAGAAAGAGACTCCGATGAGATTCTCCAGTTTGACGAGACGGAGGTGAAGAAGAAAGAAAGGTTTTTCCCAGAGGGTTGGTGCTTCAAAGGAACAGCGCATTGATTTAAAGGTGGCATCTTAGAGGAAGCAGAGGAAGCTAGTGGGTGATAAATAAGAATCCCACGTGAGCCAGGGAGACGCCCTATTCAAGGAGAGTTTAAAAACACAGGTGACTTGAGGAGGGAAAAGCATTATTTTTCTTTCTCTCTTCTTCTCATTTTTTTTCCCCAAGTAGGACTACTGGTTCCATCAGGAACCAAGTGGTCCAAGTCTCATGAGCCCTGATGGGAGGAGACAATAGATGCATCCTTTCAGCAGGGTAACTTGACAGTATGGTACCAAAACCCTTAAAAATGTGCATGCCTTTTGATCTGGTAATTCCATTTCAAGTATATGTGAAAAGTTATATGCGTGAGGATGTTATTTGCTGCTCTTTCTATAACGGTCTGCCTTGTTTATAATAGTGGGGAAAAAAAGCAGAAACAACCTTAACGTCCAGGAATAAATCGGAATACATTCATACATGGCATTCTAGACAGACATTTGAAGTGATGCTGTAGAGGAATATTTAATGACGTGGAAAAAAATATTCAAGAAATTAGGATATTTAGGAAGGATGTTACCAAAAAGTGGGAATGATTAGGTTTTTGTCACACACACACACACACACACACACACACACTCAGGACTGTAAGATACAGTCAGGACGCACACAGGAGTTTCCAGGGATGATAATACCATGAGTGCTTTAATTTCTCCCTTACTTGCTTCTTTTTGAAAATATCTTTTTAAAAATGTAGTGTTTTTTGATAAAGAGAAAAACAAGTAAATGTTTTTAAAAAGGAATAAAATCAGGTGGTGGTCTTGTGTACAGAAACCTATCAAATGCTGGGGCTGAGGGGCCTTCAGCTCCCCGAGTCACCTTCTTCATTTGATAGACGAGGAGCCCAAAGGGTTTAGAACAGGAAGGCTCTGACTTCAGAAACACTCAGGAAAGGAGTTACAGCAGTCACAGCAAGAGGGAGGAGAGGCTGCTAAAGGTCGCTCCCTCAAGGCTGAGCGCGTGGGAATGATGAGTATGTATGATTTGGGAGTTGGGGTTCAACAGAGTTGAGAGTCCCACGTGATGCTGGGTTTTGGAACAATAATGAACGGGAACTTAGTAAAATTAGGAGACTAGAGATATGGTAGGGGGCACAGAATGAACATTTTTACAGCACCTCCATGTAAAAGGCTCATGTAAACTCACGTAATCTTCTAAGTAACTCAGAAAATACCAGCATTCCCATTTTACAGATAAGGACACTGAGGTTAAAATAACTAGCATTGGTCATGGATCTAGCAAGGAACAAGAGCTGTGATCTGCTCTCTGGATGGTCTCCAAGTCCTTCCTCTTTCTACCATGCTACACATTTGCCTCCTTCGTTTTGTCTCCTGAGAGAAAGAAAGACCTCGATTCATACACGTTACTTATCAACCGAGGCATCTGGAGTTTTGATGGCATCAAAGATCTCAACTGGTGAGCCAACGACGTTGGGGCAGCCCACAGTGAGCCCGGCACAAACTCCCCATCCATCCAGTGATGTATTCCTGGAACTGGAAAGGCCGGCTCTCCCCAAGCAGGGCAAGGGGACGCGGAGGAGGGAAAGAGTGGTATTTCAAAAGTCTGTTTTCTGGATCTAGAGGCACACCAATGTCTTTTTATCCTGCCCTTACAAATATCAAGAAATCTGTGTGCCTTTCCTTCTTTTTTTTTGCGGTATGTGGGCCTCTCACTGTTGTGGCCTCTCCCGTTGCGGAGCACAGGCTCCGGACGCGCAGGCTCAGCGGCCATGGCTCACGGGCCCAGCCACTCTGCGGCATGTGGTATCCTCCCGTACCGGGGCTCGAACCCGTGGGCCCTGCATCGGCAGGCGGACTCTCAACCACTGCGCCACCAGGGAAGCCCCGCCTTGCCTTCTAATATGACCCTCAGAATTCCAATTAGTGCTGTCCTTGAACTACCAGGAGTCCTCAGCTGTGACCTTATATAGTAACAGCGCTATCCTGGCTATCACTTGTAGGCAAGCATAATAGCAGGCAGTGCAATACCTCCTCTCGTTTGGCCTGGGAAAGGGACAGCTGACAGTCTAGATCCCGTTTAATGGGAGGTCTTAACCACCGATTAGCTACTTGCAGAAACCACGACACGATCGCTCTCCTTCAAGCCTACAGTGCTTTTCCCATTGCAGGGTTAGTGTAAACATTCCGTCTCTTCCTCTTTCTTTTCTCACTGCTCTGATCACCTCACCGGGGTCTGATTAGGATCACAGCCCTCTCTGTGGTTATCCCTGACTACGGCAATCAGCAACCAAGCCTACCAGCTTACGTACAAGTAAGTCATAGCAGTACAACGGGCATTTGTGAATAAGAGAGTCAACTCTCATTTTGCAATTACTATTAGTTACTTAGCACTTTGAGATGTAGGTGATACTTCTAAATGGTAGTCACTCACCACACGTGACTATTCAAATTTAAATTGAATGAAGTTAAAAATTCAGTTCCTCAGTCATACTAGTCACATTTCATGTGCTCAAAACAGCCGCACGTGGTTAGTAGCTATTGTACTGGTCAGAACAGACCGAAAACATTTCCACAACGGCAGAAAGTTCTATTGGACAGCGCTGCCATAGCACAATGCGCAAACACAGGGGCA
This sequence comes from Neophocaena asiaeorientalis asiaeorientalis, assembly GCF_003031525.2. Lineage (NCBI taxonomy): Eukaryota > Metazoa > Chordata > Mammalia > Artiodactyla > Phocoenidae > Neophocaena > Neophocaena asiaeorientalis. The sequence continues at coordinate 5,027,670 of NW_020175672.1, read as the reverse complement.
CTTACTGAACTCCTAAGTGCCAGCGCTGTTCTAAAGTTTTTGAATGTATTAACTCATTTCATTTTTTTTTTTCTTTTTTGGCCATGCTGCACGGCTTGTGGGATTTTAGTTCCCCGACCAGGGACTGAACCTGGGCCCTCGGCAGTGAAAGCTCGGAGTCCTAACCACTGGACCACCAGGGAATTCCCTCCTTCCATTCTCAATATGACTCTATGAGTGATGTAGGGCTTGGTACTGTTCCCATTTCACAGATCAGGAAACTGAGGCACAGAGTGAGTAAATAATCTGATTCCTCTCTCTGCCACTGTCTCCGAACCCACAGCCCTTGCCTCTGCAATGTCTCTCGTAGCCATGCCAGTGTTTGTCATCACAGGCACTATTCTTATTTAGGCTCTTGTTGGATGATTGCTGGACCTTCCTAATGGATCTCATTTCAGCGATCTTTCTCTTCACCGCACCAAATACTTAATAATTAAGCCTCACAGTCCACTGAATTAAGGTCAAAGCGCTTTTCGAAGTTACCTACAACATGGTCCTAATTTTTCTTTCTCATCTTATCCTCATGCAGTAGCTAGTTCTTACCAATAACTAGGGCCGCTGCATGAGTTCAGGTCTGCTGAGGAGAAGACACTAACATGGGATAAGACATGCGAGAGAGGGGAACAGGAGTAGGTACAGAAAGCTTGCAGACTGAGATGTCAGTGTGGTCCCTGTGCAGGAGAGGAGAAGGGAGGGGAACTGCACGGAAGATGTCTTAAGAGTGCAGCACGGTTCCAAAAAAGGTTTAACCATGCCAATGGGGAGTCCTGAGCCAAGCTGCTCGGTGGAGGACCCCCCCTGTCTTGCTGGAACGGGCATGCTTAGTGCTCCAACTCTGCACAGTCCTGGCTGGGAGCAGTCCTGGGAAGCATGGTCGAGGGACCAAAGTGTAGTGGGTCCAGAGGGGCCACAGCTAGGGATGTTAGTCAGTTGTGCTCCCTTAAAGCAGGAAAGCAGAGGGGACGTTCTCATGGCCACCCCGGTCGCTGTATAATTTACCATTTTACTGGGATACTCTTAAGAGTGAGAGAGGGCACTATTAAGCATTACACTAGGCAACAGACGGACCCAGGGACCACCCTAAGCAAACTGGAATGTATGGTCACCCTGTAACAACTTAGGTAGCAAAGAGCCTAGCAATGTTCATCAGGTCTTTCCACTTGCTGGCATTCCTTCAGTCTGGAACTGCTTTATAACCCAAACTGTGGCTACAGAAATCTTAGGCATCTGTTAAAACTGACCTCAGATTTCACCTTCTGAATGTCATCTTTTCCTTACTGGAACCACTTCACGTGTATCTTTCTTGAAATACTGATCCTCTTCCGTAATATATTTTAATTAATTCTGAATTCTCTTCCTCCTGCCATCAGTCAGTAAGTCCCCAAGGGCAGGGACAATTTTTTTTTTTCAGTTTTGTGCTCCCTTTGATGCCTAGCACAAGCACAATGTCACCATGTAGTAGGCACCAACAGTAACGCCTACAGAAGGCTGTACTCCTCACTCCGTAGAGCCCTCCTATGGCTTTTCTGTCTTAAACAAATACTCGCATCACCTTGTATTTCGTAAATGCAGTGTTTTCTATGTCTTTACAGTTCAGACAGAGAATTCAAATATCAGCCAACCTTGGTGAATGAATTCTTTTACAATTTGCTAATTACCTTGTCCTTTTTCTGCTGAAAGCCTACACTGAATTACTTCAACTTCGCCTCCAAAGGGGACTAACAAATTGCTGAATATAATCTGCACTTGAAACAATAAAGCTGTTAATGGCATTTGAGCAAGAACACCCATTATTTTCTTTGCAGCAATAAAGCAGCATCTCGTCTGTTATAAATTGCTTGGTCAGCGTCAAATGGCTTCAGAATAAATCTCTTTCTCCTTTGTGCTTCTGCTGTCTATGATAAAAGAAGACGGCAGAAGGTAACCTCGTGTTCTGCATTCCCGGGCACATCATTTTCACGCTGCATGGCTCTGCAATTCTAGTGATAAACCTCTTGTAGTCCTACACTGACGGATGCTCACATGTGTCCAAATATGCACAGGAAGACACAGGGACCTCTTCCACATTAATACTGAAACGAAGGGGCTGACCATGGAGAGCAGAAGTTTGATGCCTACTACAGATTTTAATAAGTGGGTGGCTGTAAAAATAAACAGAAATGCTCTAATCATTAGACTATTTTTTTTTCAGCCATGCCTCCAGATACGGCTGTAGACATCACAGGCTCATTAGATAGGACAGAGTTATCCTCTTAAGACTGGATTGTTTTAGCTTCACATTTCTGAGAAATATACCTAATAAGTTCTACTTTTTAAAAATCCCTTGCCTTGAAATCACCTCAACTCTATGATTTATCTTTTCTTGGGTACTTCTGAACATAGCACAACATCATAAAGTAGGTGCCTAATAAAACATTTAAGTGAATGAGTTAATAGATGAATGCTTTTCATTTAGTCTAAGTCACATTAGTTAACAGTATTGTTCATTCATCAAAATTAAATAATACTATGTCATCTACACTTATTACGAGCTGGTCTCTCTTCTCTATTTTAAAATTTACCGATACTTGGGAGTTATGCTTACTGTCAGTTATAGTGCTAACATTTCAAATATATGGAGGACTTTATGAATATTATTATGGATAATGGTGATTAGTTGCTTTTAATATCCTAGGGAGAGTGAGAGAAAACAGACTTAGGCTACAGCATGAGAGATTTAAGTTAGACAAGAGTGTTCCGGCATCAGATCTAATTAAACAGTAGAGTCGATTAATGAGAGAAGTTATAAAATCTTTAAAATAAGATGGACTCTCATCAATATATACATTATTAAGTATGCCCCTATATAAAAGACAGAGGAATTGGTTCCACTCTTCTTTGACAGGCAGGTATATGAAGTGTATATCTATAATGATACAATTTTCCGGAGTATCAGCATTTCACATAAGATGACTGGTATCAATTTATAACATGAATCATAAGGACATAAATTTAAGGACATGAATCATATACCAAAGAAGTGACTTCTAGTTCTAGTCTCTCATATGTTATGTGGCTTTGGACCATTTTACCTCTAAGATAAAGATTCTTTTCTAATTAAATAGGAATAATCCTATTTCTAAGTATGTATTCTTCAAAATAAATTATATAAGACCTTGTTGGGTAACTTATTCTGAATAAATAAGCAGTAGGAATATCTGATTCCTATTATTTAAAGTTATTTCAATACTACACCCTCATTTATTGTAAATTAGAATATATACATGTAGTATACATATAATTATATTATAAAGTAAATTATACTATACTATAAATATATACACTAAATTATACTATATATATAAAGAAGGAAGTTTATCACACTGGTAACAATTAGGAAAGAAATACTAACATAGATAAATTTTAGATTGTGGTAATTATGTGAATAGCAATCTGACACAGGATTCATCTTTAAAATCAGGTGATTTAATGTATTTATGCCAATCTCTCTCCATGTTGATATTCTTACTGTGGAGCTTTATTATTAGACCATGAATCTATCACTTCAACATTCCCAGGCATGAGGCATTGAGAAAATGAAACACGCTCCCTCTACGGTATGGGATTTAGAGGGAAAAAAATGCTTTCTTAACCACTGGAGTACATTTTCCTCATCAAGGTTCGTATGACAAACTTTGAAAAACTCAGGGAGTAGACTATGCAATGTATGTTTAAGTGTTGTAACTGCTTTTGTGTCAGGATTCACTTTATAAGAGAATTCATACTTACTACCTTTCTATTGCTTGGATATGTATCTATTTTGATTGTGGTCAATGGAGCCTGTACAGCCTTAAAAAAAACATGTAATTCCATTCTCTTGTCTCTTTTGAAATAGAGACTTTGGGCTACAACATGTTTCTCTCAATAGTCCAACTCCCTACTCAGAGACACCAACGCAAACGTAGTATTTCAGGTGAATCATGGGTAAAATGCATTCATGGGGAGAATGAGAGAAGGATAAAGAGTGAAGAAGCGGAGCATGTCAAAAAGGCCAGCTTTCAGGAGAAGGGCAGTCAACAGTGTCCTTGAGAGCATGAGAAGTGGAGGCAATCTTGAAGTCATTTGGGAACGAATCTTCCCCTTTCACAGATGAGGAAACTGAGGCTGAGAGAGACTATGCGACCTTCTCAAGGTCACTCTGTCCTAGGAGATGACAGAAGAGCACTGCACAATTCCGAATATGAGTGGCAGATTCAGACCTCGCCATGAGCCAGGGTAGCCGCCAGCCCCTCTGGAGGACCCGCTCTCTTAGTGTTCCAGCCTTGCTTCCACGCATCACCAGCCCCTCTGAATCTGGTGAGTGACCGGGAACGACAGGCGAGGGATGGAAGCACATCTGCCAACGCTCAGAATGCACTCACTCTGATGGCCCGAGCTCCAGTTCACCTTGTGAAGAGCACTGTCCTAGTTGGTACTGGACAGGAGGCAAAACAAGTGTTATCCTGACATGGTCCTGCCCTGGAGAGACTCAGACGATGGAGGAGCCACATGCCGGACCCTCCCAAGGCTCAGCTGCTTCCAGGAGAAAACGAAGGCGGCATGAAGCCAAGGCGAGGCCACACAAGGGAGAGGGTGCACATACACTAAACTCCAGAATGTGAAGGAGGCTCATCTACACTTCAGGTCACACAGCAGGTCATGTGGGGAGAAGAAGCTCTGAGCAAGGACATCATATATACAGTGCCATTCCGGGCAGGGTTGTCTGTGATCTGTAACTTGTGTGGATATAATAAGCACCATGCCTAAGACACAACAGCCCCAAACCACCACCACCAAAACACAAAACACATGTTTAAAGGGGAGAATTATCCACAACATTAGGTTTTTTTTTTTTTTTTCCTACATGGCTGATCCAGGAGCGGGTTGCAAAATCCATCATTGTTACAGGCTGGAAAGCCAACCAGGGGAGCCTTCTTAGAACTTTTAAAGGGAAACATTGTGGATGAGCCTTTTGGTCTTGCAGGAAAGATGGATAGTTATGTTTAACTATAAACACATGGCAGTAGGTGTCAGAGATACGCTCCACTAGAAGACTATATAAAAAAAATACTGTTTTTGGCAAAGGACACTAAACTCAGAGAACCTGAGAATTCCAGACAAGGGCCAGTGCAGCTTCCCATGCTTTCTCAAGCATTTAGCAACCAGATTTAGTCTTCAGCTGAAAGGCTTTCATTTCAGGCAATACGTAATTCACGCAGATGATTCGTTTGCAATATTAAATCATTACAACATTCTGTAAAAACTACAACAGCAAAAGACCAAAAACACAGGAGGTCTGCTTTGACTACCTAATTTAAAACTGCAACCTCACCCTGTCCCCAAACTGACACTCTTACACTGCTCTTATTTTTTTCTTTCATAGCAACTATCATCTCCAAACATACTAGAATTTGTTTATCTGTTTACTGATTATTTTCTGTTTTCCCCCAGTAGAATATAAGCTCCAAGAGGGCAGGAATGTTTGTTTTATTCACATCTAGATCCACGAGTGGCACACAGCAGGTGTGCAAAAATGCCGGCTGACCGAATCAGAACGAGACGTGGATGAACTGTCAATATTGTATAAAGCCTTTTTCTCAGATAACAAGGAAGTTGCCTCATCACTAACTACGAGGATTTTTTTTCCCTTTTTTTGTGTGTGTAGAGAAATTTTTGTTGCTTTTGGTCTCACTTTTTAATGCGTAATTCCATTAAAGTAACAATGATAGATCAATAGATATTACTGGAAGAGAGTTACGATGGCTAAGCAAAGTGCAGTGGTAGAAAGTAGGAGGTGGCAAAAATACCCAGAAAAAAGGAGATGGATAGCTGGTATTATATAAAGTTAGACGGAATTATAAACCAGAATTTCTTAACCGTATCCTCCTTTCACTTCATTATCTTATAAAATACAAGATGTTATATAATATTCCTGCCTTGGGAACCTTATGTACCACTTAACTCAATTCATAAGAGCCAATTCAGTTGCTCTTTTTATATTTTCAGTATAAATCACCAAGGTTAAAAAAATCAAATTCAGAGGTCAGCAGGGGCATTCTGCTATCAGAAGAAGCAGGTGACGAAGGCTAATGGTTCCAGGGTGACTAACTCCCCTTGTACGTGAAGCCACGATGATGACCTGCTTCTGTACATCTCTGGGGGTAGGGAGGGAAACTGAGGTAGGTACTGGGCAGTGTGAAAAGATATTTCACAAGGGTTTGTCTTTATAGCCTTATAATATGAATACTTTTGTATGGCACCTCCCCAGGCATAAGAAACGCTCTCACCGTACACCTTGCTCTGCACTCATAACAGCCTTTTGAAGTGGTTACGCTTATTTTCTGAATCTTGGAGAGTGTGTTACTTGCCCAGGGTGGTGGGCCAAAGTGGATCATTCCTATCTTGGTTTAAGAAAGCAAGTACAATATACAAAATAGATAAACAACAAGGACCTATTGTATGGCACAGGGAACTATATTCCATATCTTGTAATAACCTATAATGGAAAAGAACCTGAAAAGAATAGCCATGTATGTATGTGTGTGTGTGTGTGCGTGTATATATATATATATAACTGAATTGTTTTGCTGTGCACCTGAAACTAACACAACACTGTAAATCAACTATACTTCAATTAAAAAAAAGAAAGCAAGAACAAATTCAGTATTTTTTTCACATGGCACGGCCAAAAGTAATACTCTGAAAGATTGGTTACCTAGCTGTCCACCTCTCATGGTTTATTACCAGGAACGCAATTTACAAAAGTGGATGATTGTCTCGTCTCCGTTGCCACAGTGCTAGGAGATCAAGGAGGCACTACAGGTGGTATTTATTTAAGACCCTGCATTTCTTAGGTTATGGAGGAGGTCTGCGAACAAGAAAAGCAGCAGACTTACAGGGATCATTTAAAGCTCTGCCTTACCACCACCAACAAAAATGCTAAGAAACAGACAGAATTCCTCTCCTGTGTAGAGACGTTCCATAACAATGGAGAAGTGTGCGCGTGTGTCGGTGGGCGGGAGCGGGGGAGGGCAGGGGCTGGCAGCTAAAATGCAACTTGCCCAAACCCAGAAAAGACACAGCATGTACAGAATGGGCAGATCTTGAGAGCCTCATCCCCACACAAAGAGAAACTGGGCAGTATCCAGAGAGAAGAGCTGGTACAGTAGCTGCGGAGAATTAACTACCAAAGGGGATGAATCAGCTCAGCGTCTGAAAACATCTACAGGTTCCGTCAAACCTGCCCGCACTCTTCAAGAGCTTCAAGGCTCACAAACAGGAAATCGCTGGGTATGACTTAACCTGACTCTCTCCCTCCCTAGAGAAGAGCTTGCCCTGAAGAGTGATGAACAAAGTGTGGAGGCAGAAGGTGAAAGGTGAAGGAGAACATGAGTTCAAGTTCAGGGTATGGGGCATTTAGTGGAAGGAAACAGCTTTCTAAACATAGAGGAGTTGGTTGGGGTTCAGTACTGGTTGACTTCTTCACTATAGCAGCCTAACACTTCATAGAAACGAAGAGAGAGAAAACTGCAGTACAAAGGGGCTTGTGAAGATGTGAGATGAAGCTGTTCATTATTCATGGGTTCATTCACTCATGACATTCTGTATCAGGATATTTTCAGATACAGAAAACTCTGAACTGACCTAAACAAATACGAGGATCTTGCACCGCAGAGTTGCCTGGATAGGGTGGAGCTGTCCCAGGACTGGTTTATTTAGCAGCTCTCCAACATCATCAAGGTTCTAGGTTCTTTCCATCTTTCTATTTTGATTTGCTTAGATTAACTCCAAATTTTCCCCCTTACCCCGGATCCGGGACTGGGGCTGGGGCGGGGGCCAGGTGCCCTAAAGCAGCTGGAAGCAGAGTAAACACTTCACCCAACTCAGGGTTATACTAGCAAGAAAGGGGCCACTGGCCACTGGGTGGGTCCCCAGAGATATGTGTAGATGGTCACTCAGCAGTAGTCACTGAGTGCCTACTATGTGTCCACTCCTGTGCTGTCATGGAGACAAGGAATGGCCACCCTGGAGGAGCTTAGAGATAATGGCGGAGACAGACATTAATGAAATAACCATGTAAATAAAGATAAAGTTGCAACTGTAATAAGTGCTCTGTTGGAAAGGTCCATGGTACTTAGATACCATAACAGGGGACCTAGGTTAGAAAAGGAGGAGGTGAAGCCTCCCTGAAGAAGGGACGCTGAGCTTTGGGGATAAAGGATGGAGAAACCTTTCAGACAGAGGGAACATATGGAGTGCCAAGGTGGAAGGCTGGAATATGACACATTCAGAACCGTCCCCTGATGGAGAACAGACCAGGAGGGTGAGCCTGGAGCAAGATGAAGCTGAGGAGGTAACCCAGGAGCCAGACCATCTGAGTTGTATGCAATAGAAGAAAATATGAACACGTACATTTTTTGGGGGAAGGAGGGTACGCGGGCCTCTCACTGCTGTGGCCTCTCCCGCTGCGGAGCACAGGCTCCGGACACGCAGGCTCAGAGGCCATGGCTCACGGGCCTGGCCGTTCCGCGGCACGTGGGATCCTCCCGGACCGGGGCACGAACCCGTGTCCCCTGCATCGGCAGGCGGACTCTCAACCACCGCGCCACCAGGGAAGCCCAACACGTACATTTTTTAAAACTTAAAATCTTAGACCTTTTGTTCACATCAAGTTTGATACGAAACAGGGCTCTAAAATGCCTTGGTGCACAGATGCTCTGATAATATTAGATGACCATTCCCTGTCCTTTCCAGGTGAATATTTTCTGGTCGCTTTGCTTAGAGTGGCCCCTAGGAAAAGAGCCGGGTGTAGCGGGTAAGGGGGCACGGCCTGGGCTGACCTGGAGCCTGGGTTGAAAGGTGAAGCCACACGGTAGTAACTCATTGAGAACGGAAGGAAATAATTATACAGGCCAAGATAGGCAAAGGACGGTGGCCTTGAGACAGGGCTGCATAGGATCAGGGGCCTGAAGAGGGGTTCATGGTGTGTAGTAGCAAGAGATGGGTGGTTGGTCTGGGGATGTGGGAAGACCCAGAAGCACAGTGAATGGACGGACCCCGCTGAGGGGCAGTCTTACCTCCATGCCCCACCTTCAGCGAAGAGTCTAGCGTTTACTCTCTTTCCATATCCTAGGGAGGTAACAACAGCGAGACTGTGGCATTCAGTTTACCTCTGTGCTTTTGCGGGGTGTGCTTGCTTACTTAGCAAGACATGATGAGAAAATTATTCAAGGTAAAGTGCTAGAGAGTCCTCTTTCAGCAAATGAAAATACGCAAATACGCTTTAGGAATAAACAGCACTACCACTTCCTCATGGGGCTGAAAAATATTATCTCTTACGTTGGTTTCTTATCACTATAAACTAACTCATAATCCCTCAATACAAATGGTCTGATTAACCATCTTCTGCCCTTCAAATACTTCAGAATTTCCATGGTGCCTAACTATGCATCTCTTCTACCACATGGATGAGCATGGAGCTAAATGGGCTCTCATCCTCCCAAGCAGATATTTAAAGTGTGACAAAGTCATCTCAGAGAAGCTTGGTCCTTTTGAAATGAGATAACTAATTACCCAGTGAAAAGGCAGTCTTTTCCCCATTGGGAAATCAACTACATGGTCTAGCAGAATGAAAGGCAAGGACAATGGCAAATCAGGTCTGCAAAAACAGTAAACAAAACAAGCCACAGAACAATTAGCACATGCACAAAAGCAAAACAGCACCGGCCACAGAGCTGATTTGATTTTAACAAACTGAATCTGTGTTTCAGAAAGAAAGGCAAAAGAGTGAAAATACACAACAGTATAAAAGAAACAAAACACCCTGAAAGCAAAGTAAGACAACTAAAAGCAAACTAAAGCTCGTATACACAGAACTCACAGACTTCTCAAATTACGTTGTCTGAATTACCCTACAAAATTAGGAAATGGTCGTTATATAGGTCTTTGTCACTCAGGAAAACAGCCCACGTCTCTTCCAGAATCCCAACTGCTAACAAACACAAAGCACTGAACCAAGGAGACGGTCCTCCTCTCAAAAGAGGGACATAACCTATTTTCTCTAGATCAGATGTAGCCGGTGACTGAGAACCCATAGATACTGTAGCAACACGGAGAAAAGGAAATGGATGATGAAAGCAAATTTAATTCAATGTACATTATAATGTACAAAACTGGGAAGGGGAGAGAGGCAGGGACAGACCCAATAAACACACACAGCGCCTACTTGGCTCCATTTTAGTTTCATCAAATTTCGTATCTCTTTGTGACTGTTACCCCTAAGAAGCATGAAAAATTGACAATAAAAGGTTATCCGAATGGAACGCTGGCCTTTGGTTAAGTGTCAAGCACAAAAAGAATCATATTTTTTTTCAACAAGCTTTCAAACAAAGTGTGCGTGCTCTTGACATCTGCTGATGAGCTATGGTTTCCTCTTCTTCAAAACTCAAAGCGTCTCTAAATTAAACATAAGCTTGTTTTTGGTATCTGCAAAATATATGTGGATAAAATTCAAAGTTTTAGAGAGGGAGTTGCCATAGAAACACACAACTCCCTAAAAGAGCAATCCGTTGTCTCTTAAGGGGACCTGTCATCACAGAGATTTGTTCATTGTCTGTGTGCACGTGAGGCTGCAGACAATGCATAAAGGACAGTCAGCATAGACACACTGGACAAATACACAAATGAAATAAGTACTTTAAGTAAGGGGCCATGAGCCCTTTGTGTGTGTGTGTGTGTGTGTGTGTGTGTGTGTGTGTGTGTGTGTGTGTGTGTAGTGGGGGTGGAATCACGTGAGCTGAACCCTTTGGTACAGCTGAAATGCAGCCATCATAAAAAGATTTATTCAAAGCACAATTCTGCAACAATCTGCGCATTGCACACAGTTCTGGACTGTCTTCTGTGAATTCTTTTTAAATGTGGATGAAAGTACTACAAGCAGCACTTACAAAAATAGCTTTATTTTTACTAGCAGAGTAGACTCAAGCTAAAAATAAACCAAATGGGAATTTGGTACTGCAGACTTTTCAAAAGCATAGTGTCAATATACCTAAGACAAACACCCCCTCTTCACTAGAAACTTCTGTGCAGCATTCCAAAAAAGCCACCTTTTAGCCAGAGGACAGTTCTTCAGACTTGGTATTTCTGGAGACAAAGGATCCCCGTGGAGCAAACATCTGAGTTGGAGTCCTGAATCAAACCACTTACTGGTCCTTAGAGAAGGATTACTCCTCTCAGGCTCTCACCAGAAGCGGTCAAATTATCACACAGCCCTTTGACGATGGGATGATCTCAACTGGGAGGAATTAAAAGAGATATTTTTGAGGGGCTGTGACCCAAAAACCCTATAATGAAAGTTTGGGATTCAAAAAACTTAAAGCCATCTGAGTCATGATTTGTCTGAAAATGTGATTTTTCCACGGCTGTATTCATGTATGATTGGTACTAATGATTTGCAAATCATATGATCGACCATAATCATGATATTTCTAATGAAACACAAGCATTCCATAAACATTAAGTATTTAATCTGTTAGGTAAATACAGCTACTGTTAACCAAATCTAACAAATGGGAGAACTGATACCACCACTCATATCTGCCCCAAATCACAGATGACTAACTTCTGAATTCATTTCAATAAATATAAACAATAAAGTACACATGTGCTTATTTACATATGTGAATAAACAAAGTATCATGATTAGGTATAGTTACACAACTGATTAAAAAGTCATTCAAGGGCTGACTCAGAAACCGATCAAGTTACATGTAGGTAACATGGCCCTAGTATCATCAGTTGGCAATATTCCTAAAAAAAAGAAAAACCAGAATGTTTAAAATCTCACCTTTCTATTGCTAAGTGTAACAGATGAATATCCAATAGCGGTTAGTGGACTACAGGGCAGTGGTACCAACTAGCATCTGGGTGTCAGTTATAGGTCTGAAACTGTACATTGGAAAAAGTGGAGCATCTGGCCAGACGAATGCACTCTACTTGGATTTCACGGTAGTAGTACTCTGACTTCTACTCACCCTTTAAGATTCAGACCAACCAAGAGCTCCTTAGGGAAGCTTCTCTGAGGCCAGGGACTCTACTCCAAAAGATTTCCTGAATCTCTGTAGCACTTCTTCATTGATATTCAGCCACTGGCTTTCTCAAAAGCTCCCGATTCAATCACAAACTTCTTAAGGGCAGTGACCATATCTATCTTGCTCACCTCTGGAGCCCAGAATTGGTGGAGCTCAATAAATGTTTGCTGAATGAATGAATGAGTGTTAAGGACTGGATTTATTTAAGTTACTAATGCTCTTATCTATCAGATAATTTATTAATCTGGTAAAGATCTGATAAAAATGGTGTGGGGTTAAAAGAAATAATGTTCCAGGTTATCTCAAAAAATTCAGAGACCAGAGATCTGTCCCTTAACATGGATTTTCATTTCCTATGGACAAGAAAGCAAAGAATGATCATGATATTCTGTACTAAAAACCTGGAGGGTTAAGGAACTATCCACACATCACTGGTGTTGCCCATTCTTTTATCTTGAAGGAAGCCTGCTCTGGAAATGACAGATGAGGTTTACATAATTACAGTACACTCTTTGACATGTGGCTCTTAAGTCTGTACACACGTCCAGTGCTCTGGAAGCAGATCAGCAATTAGTTGCTTATTTTTCCTAACCATACCAGTCACAAATGCAGAAATTCACCTCTCTCTTAATACAATCAACTTCCCTAAAGCTGACACATACATACACACCAGACTTTGGGAGAATTCTCCAGTGGGGATTTAAAAGGAAATATCTTGTGGCAGTGGAGTCACATGAAGGCTTCCAACAGTTCAGATATTTGCCATCTACACAAAGAGGGAAAGGTCCTCCATGTTGTAATTGTTTGATAAACATGCCACAGTGGGCTTTTTACTTTTTCTGATGTGAGTGGAAATAGCTTCTTGTTGGTATGTAGTGAAGGCATCAGGGAAAGGCAATGAAGTGATAAGTAATTTATAATACAGATTTAATTTTTCTCCATCAACATTTCTGCTTTAAGTAGGATCATCCTACTTAACATCTTGTCCCACTAATTTTTACTTCAAGTTGAAAAGAGTAAAGTGTGAATGCCTAAAAGAATCCACTCACCTTTTTAGAATCAGCAATCTAAGCACTAATCTTTCAAACAGCTTTAATCTAGAATGTTATTTTATTTACTTATTTATTTATTTATTTTTTGCGGTACGCGGGCCTCTCACTGTTGTGGCCTCTCCCGTCGCGGAGCACAGGCTCCGGACTCGCAGGCTCAGCGGCCGTGGCTCACGGGCCCAGCCGCTCCGCGGCATGTGGGATCCTCCCAGACCGGGGCACGAACCCGCGTCCCCTGCATCGGCAGGCGGACTCTCAACCACTGTGCCACCAGGGAAGCCCTAGAATGTTATTTTTATAGGAGTTTATAAAATCATCAAATGGAATTGTTTAAAACTTTTATAAATCGAGATCAAAGGTGGATAATGTCTTTATTTTTAAAAAAGTAATACACATGACCATCATGTGAAATTACAAAAATCTTAGCCATTCATGGTGCTTGCAGAATGAGTCTTTCTATACAACACAGTTTCCCAGAAAGCTGAAGGACTCCAGGGTTTACTTAAAAGAGAAATACTTCCAAAATGTACCACATATTTTTGTACCTCATGATCAGAGCCTACATACATAATACACGTTTTTCCTTGGTAACTTACAATTGAAAATACTAGCTCATCTGTCTGAACTGAATGTGGTTCAAAATGTGATACACATGTGGCTGTAGATGAAAATATATGCGCTATGATCCACGGACCAGGAAGCATCCCATGTGACCCTCAAAATACTCTGAAATCCATCCTCTCAAAAAAAAAAAAATTCCTGATGTCAACTTCTCTTTTGGCCATTTGCCTCCCTCCCCCGCCCAGAGGTAGGGTGAAAGCTATGCAGTGCAGTATGACTTTCTGGGGAGTACAGTGTCGTTTTGAAAAACTAGTTAGTGAACCTAAAGCTAAAGAAGTTTCTGGACAAATGGTTTTTCTGTTCTCTAAGTGGGTATCTGCTTGGATGTTGCGATCAGCTACCTCTGACTTTAGCTGGAACTTCAGCCTGTAGAGGCTCCCAAAAGCTCTGGACCAGAATGCACTTACCCAGCTCTTTCACTGGCACTAAGTTTATTTAACAGTTGGGGAAGAGGAACACCTTTGAACGATTCACAAATCTGAGTTCTGATGGTTAGGAGTTCTCCAATGCTTCACTTCTTTAAACTGAGGTATTCTTATAAACTGTTGGTAGAAAGAAACTGGCACAATCTCGTTGAAAGGGCAATTGGGCTTTCTCTCTCTCTCTCTCTCTGGATATCAAAAGCACAAGAAAGTACATATTCTTTGCCCAGCAAATTCCTTTCTAGGAACCTAGCCTAAGGAAATCATTGGATATGTAAACAAAGAAGATGTGCAAAGGAGTTGACCACACCACTGATGATAAAACGAAAGTTCTGTTTAACTTCTAACCTTAGGGGATTGGTTAATAATGTAGTCAAACAACGGAAAACTATTATGCCATTAAATTTTAAAAATAATGATATAGACCCGTATTAACTGAAATGCAAAGATTTCCACTAGATATTGTTAAGTGAAAACAAAAGGTTTCTAAAATATGTATGGTATACATAGGAAAAAGTCTGGAAGGACATATATTAGAGGTTCCCAAATGATTCTGGAAGCTCTTAAGAGTCTCAGTAATTTTTTAACAATGCCTCCAGGCCCAAACAGATATCTAGCAGTGCTATTTGTTCAGTAGCTAGATCCAAACAACTCAGTGTTTATACGCTAATGACTTAGTAGCTATTCGGAAAAAACACACATAAATTAAAAGAACTATTTTTTCTTTCTTAAATAACTTCCTAATAACTTATTAATAGAATGTATGCACCTGTTGGTCAAGCAAAACTTAAAATCTTGGAATCAGATTGGATACGACTATCCTCATTTCCTATTCCATGCTGGTTTTCACTTTTTGTCATTAAAAACTCAGCAATCTCTGAAAACCTACTTTTGCAAAGGTATGATGTCATCAGAAGGAATGTAGTATAATCTAATTTTGAAACTGTGAACTACCTCCAACACAGTGTTGGACAGATGTGTTTCCCTTGATGATGGAAAATACCCTGTGGCACCCTCGTGAATTTGCTGTGCTGTCCCAGTGCACCCTGGCACGCAGCTTGGGAACTGCAGATCTTTAACAGTATTAACAGCTGCTTTCTGGGACTTCCCTTGCGGTCCAGTGGTTAAGACTTCACTTTCCAGTGCAGGGGGCGTGGGTTTGATCCCTGATCGGGGAGCTAAGAACCCACATGCCTCACGGCCAAAAAACCAAAACATAAAACAGAAGCAATATTGCAACAAATTCAAGAAAGACTTTAAAAATGGTCCACATCAAAAAAAAAAAAAAAGTTGCTTTCTCTCTGGTATGGGTGATTTAAAAAAAAAAAAGATTTTCTGACTCTCTTCCCAATAAACATCTGTTACTTTTTACAATGAGAAAAACCATTAAACTGATTTACATGTCTTCAAAAGTTTTTTTTTCCTTTAGCTTTAACAACAAACATTGATTTCTCACTGATCTCAAGGCTGATAAGTCCAAGTTCAAAGCCCCAGCCAATTAGATGTCTGGTGAGGACTTCCTCCTGGTTCATAGATGGCTCTTTTCTCGCTGTGAAAAGTTTTTTGTTCTTAAAAGAAGACAGATATTCTGCTGTCCTCAATTTTATACTCAGCATAAACACTAAAAATTTAAAGTCTTACTAAATGTCCATCAACAGATGAATGAATAAAGAAGATGTGGTACATATACACAATGGAATATTACTCAGCCATAAAAAAGAATGAAATAATGCCATTTGCAGCAACGTGGATGGACCCAGAGATTATCATACGAAGTGAAGTAAGTCAGAAAAAGACAAATACCATGTGATATCACTTATATGTGGAATATAAAATACGACACAAACTCATCTATGAAACAGAAGCAGACTCACAGACATAGAAAACAAACTTTTGTTTACCAAAGGGGAAAAGGGTCGGGGGAGGGATAAATTAGGAGTTTGGGATTAGAAGATACACATTACTATACATAAAATAAACAACCAGGTCCTACTGTATCGCACAAAGAACTATATTCAATATCCTGTGATAAACTATAATGGAAAAGAATATGAAAAAGAACACATATATAACTGAATCACTTTGTTGTACACCAGAAACTAACACAACATTGTAAATCAACTATACTTCAATAAATAAAAAATTGAAAGTCTCAGATGATGCCCTAATGATAGAAAGCTCAGTCCTGAATAACGTTCTGCGATAACTCTTACTATTTTGAACCCTTCCTTGATTACTTGCACAGATAGGACGGATGAAGTTACTGGTGTCAGGACACTAACCCAGACATTCATCCTACTTCCTGCGGGTAGCCACTACAATTGTTTGACAATAGACTCTGTCTCTCAGCTGATGTGCTTGTAGCAGAGCATGGTCATGCCCTCTTGGGAACTGAGCTGCAACTGGTCCTCTGCTCTTGGTCTCTTTTCAAACAATGCCTGCTGCTTCTCACCCTGGTGTCCACCGCTGCTGTCTTCAAAGGTCTCCACTGCTCTCTTTGTTCCCTTCTGGTTACTTCTGCCCTGTTTGTCAGTTTTCACACTAAAGAAATGAATGGCCTTTTATAACTTCACCAACTGGGGCTTTCAGAACCAACCAGAGTGAGTTAAGTACAACAGATATTTAGCCTCCTTTGGTATTTAGTTGTTGGTGAGTATTTTGTTTGTTTTATCCCATGTAGGGGTTAATGGGTAGAAATGATCATTTTCCAGTTTAAAGCTATTTTTAAAACCTGAGGATTTAAAAAGTTTTGGTGTTGAAGTTTTCTTGTGGTTAATATTTTCTGATCATTTCCTTTCTTACTCAAGAAGTGCCCAAGGAATTATAAAAAAACAACTTATTTTTCCAATATGGGAACATCTACAAATGTATACATCATTTTCAACTTAACATTTACAAATGTAAGTTAGAATTAACAATGCTTCAGTAGTGGAATGTTTCAAGCAACTTCTTGCATAAACTTTAATTGAAATGGCCCCTCTTTAACGATCTTTAATATATTCTTTTAAAAAATAAGAAGAAGAATAACATTTCCGAGTCCTCCTTTACCTGCCTAATTGATCCCTACAGCACTATCACATTGTAACATACTACAGTTGATCTTTGAACAACACGGGTTTCAACTGTGTGGGTCCACTTATACGCGGATTTTCCCCCATAAATATAGTACATATTTTCACTTTACAGATCTTTGAATTAACTAAGTGTGGGGAAAAATTTGTGTTTAATTAGAGAGCACAGTATGTGGAATCAAAAGAACTAGGGTTTGAGTTCTGATTCTATCCAAACTGTTTCAGTTTCCTGCCTTTGAGTCAGCTACTTATCAATTCCTTTGTTTTTGAGGCAGAGATAGCAGTACACAGATTTTCAACTGTGGTCGGGGGAGCCCTTAACACCTGAGTTGTTCAGGGGTCAACTGTATATACTTTACCTATTTATCTTGTTAACTGTCTGTCTCCTCCAATTGGAATGTAATCTCAATGGGGGCATGCTTTTTGTCTATTTTAATCATTGATGTAGCCCCAGCACAGAAAACAGCCCAGCAAAATGTAGGAGCTCGACAAATATTTGCTGAAAGGTAAATGAATGAGTGACAGATTCTTAAAATCTTTTATAATTCCATTTCAGAGGGAAATTTTAAAAAAGTGAACATTAATGTTTATACAAACCAACTATTACTTTTTTGAAAATAAAAATCAAAGTCAACTTTTGATTTCAGTAAAATTCACAGATTTCAGAATCTAACTAATTTAGTATTGCTCCCCTTCTGGGAAACATTTCAACTTTCAAGTTAAGAGGACTTCTGATTGTCAAAGTATGGCAAATCCATGCAGAACACCTTAAAATGCTGGGGTGAGCATTAAAAACACTTTTAAAAATTCATGGCTAAACTGCAAGAAAGTAACAGCAATTGTTAAAGGTTGGAAATGACAAGGAGACAGAAACCAGGGAGGTAAGTAATCCCTGAGTTGGCATGTACCCTGGAGACATAAACTAATCCCAGGGTGTTTGTGGGACAGGAGACAAGACTAATGCATGCACAGGGTGTGAGGGTTGAAGCCTATACCCTTGAAAGGTCAAATCCTTGGTGGGTAAATTTTTAAAAAATCTCCCCAGGAACAGAAAAAAGAAATGATAATCAATAGTGATGGGAGAGGAGGGAATAAAAGAAAAAGTTTCTTCAGAAAATTCCAAGCCCACTCTTGCACTGTCTGGGATCAGAAATTACATATCCTCTCCCAAACACAAACATTTAGGGTAAAAAAAGTCCTAGGGTGGCAGTGCCCCCAAACATACACCAGAAACAAATTCAAGGCCTCTCTAGAATAATGAACTTCAAATCTGAGTTTCAAAGGGTTTTCATACATATTGTTCCAAGTAATTGAATTCACAATCAAAAATCTCAAAGCACAAAAAGAAGCTTCCAAGGACAAGAGAGAGAAAAAACAAACTGCAGAATCAAACCCTCAGAGGATGGAGATTCTGTATGTATCAGATACAGAGTATAAAACAGATATGTTTAATGTGTTTAAGGAAAGAAAACAGGATCTTAAAATTTGGAAAAAGAATAAGATATGAAAAATGACTAGGCAGATTTGATAAAGAGCCAAAAATACTTCTAAAAATGAAAATAACTATAATTAGAGATTCAATGGGTGAGTCCAATACCAAAGTAGACACAGTTGAAAAGGGAATTAGTGATTTGGTCGTTAGATATAAAGAAATTACACATAATCTTGTACAGAGATGTGAAAAAAACATTAGAATATGAAAGAAAGATGAAAAGTTATGGAGGGTGGAGGAAAACACAGAGAATGAAGGGAAAACACAGAGAATGAAGGGAAAACACAGAGAATGAAGGGAAAGGCAGCATTCGAAGTGATTATACTTGAGATCTTCCAGAACTATCAATCATCAAATTCAGAAAGCCAAACGAACGCCAAGGATGCTAAATAGAAGTCTTCACCCAGATAAAACCTGGCAAGACTGCAGAACACCATCATCAAAAAAGACCTTCAGGGCTTCCCTGGTGACGCAGTGGTTGAGAGTCTGCCTGCCGATGCAGGGGACACGGGTTCGTGCCCCATTCCAGGAGGATACACATGCCATGGAGTGGCTGGGCCCATGAGCCATGGCCGCTGAGCCTGCGTGTCCGGAGCCTGTGCTCCACAACGGGAGAGGCCACAACAGTGAGAGGCTCTCATACTGCAAAAAAAAAAGACCTTCAGGACAGCCTGAGGAAAAAAGCAGATTATCTACAAGTAAGTGATAACTAGATTGATAGTTGATTTCTCGAGAGAAGAAGAGAAATCTGGGGAAGATGTATTTAAAACATTAAGAGAAAATAATATTAAACATGGAACTATATACTCAGCAAAAGTACCTTTCACAAGCAAGAGCAAGTAAAGGCATTGCAGTCAAAAAAATAAGAAAGCTTATTTTCAAAAACATTTATTAAAAGAACTTCTAAAGGACATACTTCAGAAAAAAGCAAAGTGATCCGAGATGAAAGGGAATGGTGAGCCAAGGAAACAGTAAACATATGTCTAAATTTAAACAAACACAGACTATATAAAACAAACGCTGGGCTTCCCTGGTGGCGCAGTGGTTGAGAGCCCGCCTGCCGATGCAGGGGACGCGGGTTCGTGCCCCGGTCCGGGAGGATCCCACATGCCGCGGAGCGGCTGGGCCCGTGAGCCGTGGCCGCTGAGCCTGCGCGTCCGGAGCCTGTGCTCCGCAACGGGAGAGGCCACAACAGTGAGAGACCCGCATACTGCAAAAAAAAAAAAAAATGCTGACTATATACAAACTGTACTAACGTCTAATATAAAAAACTAAGATAAAACTGACAGCTGGGCGACAATGGCATACTAGGTTGAAAAAGTATGATCAGAATTAAAGAATTCTAAGATTCCTGAACTGTTTGGGAGAAGAGGGAAGACACTATGTAAAGTGAGACTTCATTAAGTTAAACAGAATGCTAACATCTCTAGGGTAAGCACTGAAAGAGAATAGTGTGTACAACTGCCAAACTAGTAGAAGAAAAAACATGGAACTATAAAAACAAAAACAAAGCAAAACTCATTCAACCCAGACATAGGCAATAATGAAAAAAATTAAGCACAAAAAATGTAGGAGAAATAGAAAGGAAAAAATGAGACAATTGAAATGAATACAAACGCATTATTATTTTTTGTTTGACTAAAAATGCAAATGTAATCAATGCAATCTAGTAAACAACAGAAATTCACTACATATTCTGGTTAAAAGATGGACTGTCTGATTGAATTAAAAAACAGAAAACAGAGAGGACCTTCAAGATGGTGGAGGAGTAAGACGTGGAGATAGCCTTCCTCCCCACAAATACATCAGAAATACATCTACATGTGGAACAACTCCTACAGAACACCTACTGAACGCTGGCAGAAGACTTCAGACCTCCCAAAAGGCAAGAAAATCCCCACGTACCTGGGTAGAGAAAAATAAAAAGGAAAAAACAGAGCCAAAAAATAGGCACAGGACCAGCACCTCTGGGAGGGAGCTGTGAAGGAGGAACGGTTTCCACACACTAGGAAGCCCCTTCACTGGCAGAGACGGGGCGTGGGCAGTTGGGGTAAGCTTCGGAGCCACAGAGGAGAGCACAGCAACAGGGGTGCAGAGGGCAAAGCAGAGGGATTCCCGCACGGAGGATTGGTGCCGACCAGCACTCACCAGCCCGAGAGGCTTGTCTGCTCACCCACCAGGTCGAGTGGGGGCTGGGAGCTGAGGCTCAGGCTTCGAGGTCAGACGCCCAGGGAGAGGACTGGGGTTGGCTGCGTGAACACAGCCTGAAGGGGGCTAATTCGCCACAGCTAGCCGGGAGGGAGTCTGGGAAAAGGTCAAAGAGGCACGAGACCATTGTTTCGGGGTGCGCTAGGGGAGGGGACTCAGAGCACTGCCTAAACGAGTTCCAGAGACGGGCGCGAGCCGTGGCTGTCAGCACGGACCCCAGAGACGAGCATGAGATGCTAAGGCTGCTGCTGCAGCCACAAAGAAGCCTGTGTGCAAGCACAGGTCACTATCCCCATCTCCCCTCCCAGAAGCCTGTGCAGCCCGCCACTGCCAGGGTCCCGTGATCCAGGGACAACTTCCCTGGGAGAATGCTCGGTGCGCCTCAGGCTGTTGCAATGTCACGTTGGCCTCTGCTGCTTCAGGCTCGCGCCGCATTCCGTACCCCTCCCTCCGCCCAGCCTGTGTGAGCCAGAGCCCCCGAATCAGCTGCTCCTTTAACCCCGTCCTGTCTGAGTGAAGAACAGATGCCCTCAGGTGACCTACATGCAGAGGCGGGGCGACATCCAAAGCTGAACCCTGGGAGCTGTGCGAACAAAAAAGAGAAAGGGAAATCTCTCCCAGCAGCCTCAGGAGCAGCAGATTAAATCCCCACAATCAACCTGATGTACCCTGCATCTGTGGAATACCTGAATAGACAATGAACCATCCAAAATTGAGACAGTGGACTCTGGGAGCAACTGTAGACTTGGGGTTTGCTTTCTGCATCTAATTGGTTTCTAGTTTTATATTTATCTTAGTTTAGTATTTAGAGCTTACTATCATTGGTAGATTTGTTTGTTGGTAGATTTGTTTATTGATTTTGTTGCTCTCTTCCTTTTATGTATATATATTTTTTTCCTTTTTCTCTTTTTGTGAGTGTGTATGTGTACGATTTTTTGTGTGATTTTGTCTGTATAGGTTTATTTTTACCACTTGTCCTAGGGTTCTGTCTGTCCGTTTTTTTTTTTTTAAGTATAGTTTTTAGCGCTTGTTATCGTTGGTGGGTTTGTTTATTGGTTTGGTTACTCTCTTCTTTTCTTTTTTTAATTACTTTTTTATATTTTTATTTTAATAATTAAAAAAATTAATTTTAATAACTATTTATTTTATTATTTTTCTTTCTTTCTTCCTTTCTTTTCTTTTCTCCCTTTTCTCTGGAGCCATGGGGCTGAGGGGCTCTTGCTGCTCCAGCCAGGTGTCACGCTTGAGCCTCTGAGGTGGGAGAGCCGAGTTCAGGATACTGGCCCACCAGAGGCCTCCTGGGCCCTCGTAATATCAATTGGCTACAGCTCTCCCAGAGATCTCCATCTCAATGATAAGACCCAGCTCCACTTAACGACCAGCAAGCTCCAGTGCTGGACACCTCATACCAAACAACTAGCAAGACAGGAACACAACCCCACCCATTAGCACAGAGGCTGCCTAAAATGATAATAAGTTCACAGACAGCCCAAAACACACCACCGGACATGGTCCTGCCCACTAGAAAGACAAGTTCTAGCCTCATCCACCAGAACACAGGCAGCATTCCCCTCCACCAGGAAGCCTACACAACCCACTGAACCAAACTTACCACTGGGGGCAGACACCGAAAACAACGGGAACTATGAACCTGCAGCCTGTAAAAAGGAGAACCCAAACACAGTAAGTTAAGCAAAATGAGAAGACAGAGAAATACATAGCAGATGAAGGAGTAAGGTAAAAACCCACCCGACCAAACAAATGAAGAGGAAATAGGCAGTCTACCTGAAAAAGAATTCAGAATAATGATAGTAAAGATGCTCCAAAATCTTGGAAATAGAATGGAGAAAATACAAGAAACGTTTAACAGGGACCTAGGAGAACTAAAGAGCAAACAGACAAAGATGAACAACACAATAAATGAAATTTAAAATTCTCTAGAAGGAATCAATAGCAGAATAACTGAGGCAGAAGAACGGATAAGTGACCTGGAAGATAAAATAGTGGAAATCACTACCGCAGAGCAGAATAAAGAAAAAAGAATGAAAAGAATTGAAGACAGTCTCAGAGACTTCTAGGACAACATTAAACGTAACAACATTCGAATTATAGGGGTCCCAGAAGAAGAAGAGAAAAGGAAAGGGACTGAGAAAATATTTGAAGAGATTATAGGTGAAAACTTCCTAATATGGGAAAGGAAATAGTCAATCAAGTCCAAGAAGTGCAGAGAGTCCCATACAAGATAAATCCAAGGGGAAACATGCCAAGACACATATTAATCAAACTATCAAAAGTTAAATACAAAGAAAAACTATTAAAAGCAGCAAGGGAAAAAACAACAAATAACATACAAGGGAATCCCCATAAGGTTAACAGCTGATCTTTCAGCAGAAACTCTGCAAGCCAGAAGGGAGTAGCAGGACATATTTAAAGTGATGAAAGGGAAAAACCTACAACCAACATCACTCTACCCGGCCAGGATCTCATTCAGATTCAACGGAGAAATTAAAATATTACAGACAAGCAAAAGCTAACAGAATTCAGCACCACCAAACCAGCTTTACAAGAAATGCTAAAGGAGCTTCTCTAGGCAGGAAACACAAGAGAAGGAAAAGACCTACAATAACAAACCCCAAACAATTAAGAAAATGGTAATAGGAACATACATATCAATAACTACCTTAAATGTAAATGGATTAAATGCTCCAACCAAAAGACACAGACTGGCTGAATGGATACAAAAACAAGACCCATATATATGCTGTCTACAAGAGACCCACTTCAGATCTAGCGACACATACAGACTGAAAGTGCAGAGATGGAAAAAGACATTCCGTGCAAATGGAAATCAAAAGAAAGCTGGAGTAGCAATTTTCATATCAGACAAAATAGACTTTAAAGATTATTACAAGAGACAAGGAAGGACACTACATAACGATCAAGGGATAGATCCAAGAAGATATAACAACTGTAAACATTTATGCACCCAACATAGGAGCACCTCAATACATAAGGCAAATACTAACAGCCATAAAAGGGGAAATCGACAGTAACACAATCATAGTAGGGGACTTTAACACCCCACTTTCACCAATGGACAGATCATCCAAAATGAAAATAAATAAGGAAAAACAAGCTTTAAGCGATACGTTAAACAAGATGGACTTAATTGATATTTATAGGACATTCCATCCAAAAACAACAGAATACACTTTCTTCTCAAGTGCTCATGGAACATTCTCCAGGATAGATCATATCTTGGGTCACAAATCAAGCCTTGGTAAATTTAAGAAAATTGAAATCATATCAAGTAACTTTTCTGACCACAACGCTATGAGACTAGATATCAATTACAGGAAAAAAACTGTAGAAAATACAAACACATGGAGGCTAAACAATACAGTACTAATAACCAAGAGAACACTGAAGAAATCAAAGAGGAAATCAAAAAAATACCTAGAAAAAAAATGACGATAAAAACATGACATCTCAAAACCTATGGGATGCAGCAAAAGCAGTTCTAAGAGGGAAATTTATAGCAATACAATCCTACCTCAGGGAACAACAAACATCTCAGATAAACAACCGAACCTTACACCTAAAGCAATTAGAGAAAGAAGATCAAAAAAACCCCAAAGTTAGCAGAAGGAAAGAAATCATAAAGATTAGATCAGAAATA
>NW_020175672.1:4885547-5002504 GCF_003031525.2 Neophocaena asiaeorientalis asiaeorientalis | reverse complement strand
ATTGTTTGCAGATGACATGATACTATACATAGAGAATCCTAAAGACACTACCAGAAAACTACTAGAGCTAATCAATGAATTTGGTAGAGTAGCAGGATAAAAAATTAATGTACAGAAATCCCTTGCATTCCTATACATTAATGATGAAAATTCTAAAAGAGAAATTAAGTAACAATCCCATTTACCACTGCAACAAAAAGAATAAAATACCTAGGAATAAAACTACCTAAGGAGACAAAAGACCTGTATGCAGAAAACTATAAGACACTGATGAAAGAAATTAAAGATGATACCAACAGATGGATA
Source organism: Neophocaena asiaeorientalis asiaeorientalis (assembly GCF_003031525.2). NCBI lineage: Eukaryota > Metazoa > Chordata > Mammalia > Artiodactyla > Phocoenidae > Neophocaena > Neophocaena asiaeorientalis. Next base: position 5,002,198 of record NW_020175672.1, on the reverse strand, counting down.
AGACAGTATGGTACTGGCACAAAAACAGAAATATAGATCAATGGAACAGGATAGGAAGCCCAGAGATAAACCCACACACATATGGTCACCTTATGTTTGATAAAGGAGGCAATAATATACAGTGGAGAAAAGACAGCCTCTTCAATAAGTGGTGCTGGGAAAACTGGACAGCTACATGTAAAAGAATGAAGTTAGAACACTCCCTAACACTGTATACAAAAATAAACTCAAAATGGATTAAAAATAAAAGTGTAAGGCCAAACACTATAAAACTCTTAGAGGAAAACATAGGCAGAACACTCTATGACATAAATCACAGCAAGATCCTTTTTGACCCACCTCCTAGAGAAATGGAAATAAAAACAAAAATAAACAAATGGGACCTAATGAAACCTAAAAGCTTTTGCACAGCAAAGGAAACCATAAACAAGACGAAAAGACAATCCTCCGAATGGGAGAAAATATTTGCAAACTAAGCAACTAACAAAGGATTAATCTGCAAAATATACAAGCAGCTCATGCAGCTCAATATCAAAAAAAAACAAACAGCCCAATCCAAAAATGGGCAGAAGACCTAAACAGACATTTCTCCAACAAAGATATACAGACTGCCAACAAACACATGAAAGGATGCTCAGCATCATTAATTATTAGAGAAATGCAAATCAAAACTACAATGAGGTATCACATCACACCAGTCAGAATGGCCATCATCAAAAACTCTACAAACAATAAATGCTGGAGAGGGTGTGGAGAAAAGGGTACCCTCTTGCACTGTTGGTGGGAATGTAAATGGGTACAGCCACTATGGAGAACAGTATGGAGGTTCCTTAAAAAACTAAAAGTAGAACTACCCTACGACCCAGCAATCCCACTACTGGGCATGCACCCTGAGAACACCATAATTAAAAAAGAGTCATGTCACAAGAGGGAGGAGATATGGGGATGTATGTATGTGTATAGCTGATTTACTTTGTTATACAGCAGAAACTAACACACCATTGTAAAGCAATTATACTCCAATAAAGATGTTAAAAAAAAAAAAAGAGTCATGTACCACAATGTTAATTGCAGCACTATTTACAATAGCCAGGATATGGAAGCAACCTAAGTGTCCACTGACAGATGAATGGATAAAGAAGATGTGGCACATATATACAATGGAATATTACTCAGCCATAAAAAGAAATGAAATTGAGTTATTTGTAGTGAGGTGGATGGACCTAGAATCTGTCGTACAGAGTGAAGTTAAGTCATAAAGAGAAAAACAAATACCGTATGCTAACACATATATATGGAATCTAAAATAAAAGAAAACCGTCCTGAAGAATGTAGGGGCTGGACAGGAATAAAGACGAAGATGTAGAGAATGGCCTTGAGGACACGGGGAGGGGGAAAGGTAAGCTTGGATGAAGTGAGAGAGTGGAAGGGACCTATATACACTACCAAATATAAAATAGATTGCTAGTGGGAAGCAGCTGCATAGTACAGGGAGATCAGCTCGGTGCTTTGTGACCACCTAGAGGGGTGGGATAGGGAGGGTGGGAGGGAGATGCAAGAGGGAGGGGATACGGGGATATATGTATACGTATAGCTGACTCACTTTGTTATACAGCAGAAACTAACACACCATTGTAAAGCAATTATACTCCAATAAAGATGATAAAAACAAAACAAAACAGAAAACATGTCCACCCAAAGACTTGAATGTGAATGTTCATAGCAGCTTTATTCATAATAGCCCCAAACTGGAAACAATACAAATGTCCATCAAGTGATAAATGGTTAAAAAAATTGTGGTATATCCGTACAACAGAATGATACTCAAAGATGAAAATGAAAGAAATATTGATAAATTTTGCAACATGAATCTCAAAAGCATTATGCTAAATGGGAGAAGTCAAACACTATAAAGCCTACATACTGTATGATCCCATTTATATGACATTCTAGAGAAGACCATAGTACAGTGATAAAAAAGCAGATCAGTGGTTTCTTGGCACTAGAGGTGAAGGAAAGAAACTGACAGCAAAAGGGCATGAGGAACTTTCTGGTGTGATGGAAATGATCTATATCTTTATTGTGGTGTTGGTTACATGCCTTATACGCTTGTCAAAATTCATCAAACTGTACACTTAAAATGTTTGTGTTTTATTGTATATAAATTATACCTTAATACAGCTAATAAGAAAGACAAAATCTAGTTATGTGATTTACAAAAGACAAGTCTAAAACCTTTTGCGTCCTTGAAAAAAAGGAAGTTGGAGAAAGGTATTTGCACACAAATACCCAGAAATCTGGTTTAACTGAATTAAACCCATACAAAATTAATATTAGGCAAAGAGATGAAAAGGGTCATGACATAGTAATAGAAACATTTAATCCACCAGAAAGACATATGCCTAACGACATGTTCAAAATGTATAAAAACAAAATTCACATAACCTCAAGGAAAACTGACCATAGGACAATTTTATTTGTGAACATAAATGCAAAAATCTTGGACAAAATATTAGCAGTTCAAATACAGTAATTTATAAAAAAAAATGCCTAAGTTTGAGTTAGTCCCATAATACAAAGTTACTTCAATATCAATTAATGTTATTCATCACATTAGCAGATTAAAGAAGAAAAAACATATGATCATCTCAAAGGATGCAGAAAAGCATTCAATAAAATATAAAAACCATTCATGATTAAAACTCTGAGTAAACAAGGAACAGAAGGAAACTTTCTCAGTTGGGTAAAGGGTATCACAAAATAATCTTACATCATCTAGCAAACATCATACTCAAGGGTGAAACTTTAAATCATTGCCTGTAAAGTTAATGAAAAGATAAAGTCTGCTATTTATTTTCACTTCTGTTCAACTCTGGAGATTCTAGGCAGCTCAATAAAGTGAGAAAAGGGAATTAACATTATATAGAACAGAAAGGAAAAAAATCAAAGCTATTATTTCTTATACATGATATAATAATCTAAATAGAAAAACCTAAAGAATCTATAAATTATTTTTATTAATAAGGAGACCAATAATGTTACCATATATATGATAAAATGTAGGGCCCTTCAACAGTGAAATGGCTAAATATTGTTTTATAATAAATACAATAAAATATGATACAGCAATGAAAATGAATGAACTAAGGAAGTTACACACATCAATACAGATGAATCTCAGAACATATTGTTTTGGCAGGACCAAGTCACAAAATAACCTGTATGATTTCATTTACATAAAGGTTAAAATAATATAGTACATTGTTTAGGGATACATACATATGTGATAAAGCTAAAGAAAAGCAGGAGGGTGATTAACTCCAAATCCAGGAAAGTAGCTAGGGAGAGCAGAATGTGATAGGAGAAAGGTACATATTGATATCAACAGTAGTGATAATATTCTCGAGGTAAGTGTTATAAATGTGGATGTCTCCTATATTTTATTCTTTAAAAATGTACCAACATGCTAATGCATTCCCTTCTATATGTGTGGTATACTTCCTAATGCAAAGAAGTAAGTGAACCCAAGTGAACTTGGTCAGAAAGAGCTTTTTCTTTTTTTGCGGTACGCGGGCCTCTCACTGTTGTGGCCTCTCCCATTGCGGAGCACAGGCTCCGGACACGCAGGCTCAGCGGCCATGGCTCACGGGCGGAGCCGCTCCGCAGCATGTGGGATCCTCCCGGACCGGGGCACAAACCCGTGTCCCCTGCATCGGCAGGCGGACCCTCAACCACTGCGCCACCAGGGAAGCCCAGAAAGTGCATTTTAAAGTACCGTAGGGACTTCCCTGGCGGTCAGGTGGTTAAGACTCCGCGCTTCCACTGCAGGGGGTGTGGGTTCGATCCCTGGTTAGGGAACTAAAATCCCGCATGCAGCATGGAGTGGCCAAAAAAAAAAAGAAAAAAGAAAAAGAAAAGAAAGTACTATACTATTATTTCAAGTGGGTAAACACAGGCATTTAGGAACTAATTTTTCTATATCTAAGTTTTGACAGGGTCCATTCACCCAAGCCAGACCCAAAGCCTCAGTATCTCCCAACAGCCTGCATGCTTCCCCCTCCTCCAATTCGTCCTCCACCTGCCCCCAGAGCAATATTTACAGAACATAAACATCACCATATTACTTCCCAGCTTTTTTTTTTTAACATCTTTATTGGAGTTTTAGTTTCTGCTTTATAACAAAGTGAATCAGTTATACATATACATAAGTTCCTATATCTCTTCCCTCTTGCGTCTCCCTCCCTCCCACCCTCCCTATCCCACCCCTCTAGGTGGCCACAAAGCACCAAGCTGATCTCCCTGTGCTATGCGGCTGCTTCCCACTAGCTATCTATTTTACGTTTGGTAGTGTACATACGTCCATGCCACTCACTTCCCAGCTTTAAAATCTTTCAGTATTGACCCATTCCTACACAGAATAGCATCCAAGCCATTCGGAATACGGCCCCCTTTCTACTGTCCTTTCTGGCTGCTCTGTGTGTACACTTCAGATCACAGCATTGTAAACCAACTGCAGCTCTATGGTAATAGTAATATGTTAATTTAACATGCTGATATTAAAATATTATCTCATGGGTCCATACATTAGCATACTGTATGCTCTTCGCTCTTCTTGAAAAATCCTTGCCTGTCTCAGAATTATTATTCATCTTCAAACCATCACGTATAGAATGCATAAACAAGGTCCAACTGTATAGCACAGGGAACTATATTCAATATCCTGTGATAAACCCTATGAAAAGAATATGAAAAAGAATATATATGTATAACTGAGCCTGTACAGCAGAAATTAAACACAACATTGTAAATCAACTATACTTCAATAAAATTTAAAAAAATTATTATCAACCTTCAGAAAATCTGTGAAACAGCTCCATTCTGAAGGCTTCCCAAAGCACTCCAGTCCGCACTCCTCATGGGCCTCGTTGCTATCAATCCACTGAACACGTGCTGCTTTTTAAATCGGTCTGCCCTCCCAACTGCACTACACACTATTGAGTGCAGGAACGGTATCTCAGTTTTCTTTATATCTCCAGTGTGTAGCACAGCACTAGCCCCCCAGAAGCTATCATCTATTGTACCCAGCTTTTCACCCATTTATCACACTGAACTCTCATGACAACTCAATGAACTATTATGAGCCCCTTTTTTTTTTTTTTTTTTTTCAAACAAGGAAACTGAGATCTAGGGATTAACACCCCCAGGATCCTCCAGGTAGTAAGTGGAATTCGGATGAGAACTTGGGTCTCTGGAACTCCATTGCTTAGGTCAGCATCTTGCACCTCTGGTGAAATGTAATGCACTCAAAAGTAAAACACGTCCTGTGAATTCTCACGCAACTCGTGCCCTGCGAAGTTTATGGAGCGCCATGGAGGAGGTGTCAGGACCTCTGGTTCTGCCACGTGTCGGCTGTGACTCAGGGCTGTCCCAGGCTGTCTTTGGGCCTCCCTTTCCTCACTAGGAAGGATTCCACACTTAACACATTCCACATCACATGCTCTCTTCTAAAGCTGATAAGGAAGTCTTGTGGATCGAAAATGTGGGTAGTGCTTCCAGTTATTGGCCCTGAAACAGCTCTTCTTTTACTGTAAAACTGTTTCTGAAGAAAAGATTCCAGAAGCCACTTTTGGGCAGGGTCAGGGAAGTGTTCACTGTGGTTCTCAGCCCAGAGCAGGCACCTGGCCTCCCCCTTCCCCCAAGGGCTGGAGATAGAGGAGCAGCGCACCAGCGTGAAGTCAGCCACAGATGCACTTTCCATAACCGCTCTCCACAGAGGAGAAAATGAACAATATTGTGTTTAAATAATGTGCAGGGTGTTATACCAACCAAACCTCCACCCTTCTTCCTGGGGAAATGCAAAGTTAGCTGTGGCCTTTTCACAAACCTCGGAGAGGATGAAATGTCAGCTGTAACTGAATTTCCTGGCTTCATTCCACGTACCTCACCACCTTACTATTATCTACAATGACATTTTGGTTATTAATATACCACATCTAAACATCAGCCCTCACTCAGACATCATGTTACAAACAGCTGAATTCTACAGCTGTTCCTGCCAGAAACAGAAAGATTCTTAACATTTTTGAAGGGAAAAAAATCTGTTTGTTCACAGATGTCTCCCCAGCCACGTTTATGGGGGCTTGTCCATTAGCTGTAGCGAGTCAATGCTAACTATACTTGTCACTCCTATTTACACACACTACTGGTTTTAAGTAACCACTCCTTCCCATGTCCCAAAAAAGACAGCTTAAGAAAAAAATGTTCGCTTGGAGGAAGAGAAACTAAAATTCTTCTTGCTGTTCCTCTCAATCAGACCCTTGCAGTGGCAAAAGTATTCACTGTGGTTTATACACTTGTCACTCAAAAACATGGTACTTAGAAATGCCATGAGCCTTCCTATAATTTTTTTTTTTAAACCCACATTTGTTTATTTATTTATTTTTGGCTGTGTTGGGTCTTCGTCTGCGTGAGGGCTTTCTCTAGTTGCGGGGAGCGGGGGCCACTCTTCATCGCGGTGCGCGGGCCTCTCACTGTCGCGCCCTCTCTTGTTGCGGAGCACAGGCTCCAGTCGCACAGGCTCAGTAGTTGTGGCTCGTGGGCCCAGTTACTCCGCGGCACATAGGATCCTCCCAGACCAGGGCTCGAACCTGTGTCCCCTGCATTAGCAGGCAGATTCTCAACCACTGCGCTACCAAGGAAGCCCGAGCCTTCCTATAATTTGACTTCTACTTAAGGAGCTGCATCAATACTTGCTTTGGGCACAAAATGCAGAGCAGCTGAATGGCATTTTGGCAATGGTATAGATGAAAACTATTTAAAAAATACATCCCACTCCTTGTATTTCTGGGAGACATTGCTGGATTGTAACATGTTCCTAATAAGTAGAGTCCGCCTAGCTCCATGGGGACCACACATGCACATGCGTGTACTGAGCCCTTGCTGTGAGCTACATGGTGTGCTAAATGGTCTACATTTGTGACTCCCTAAAATAGCCTTAGGCGGTAGGTATTTTCTCCTTCATTTTACAGGTGAGGAAACTTGAGTGCTACATGAACTGCCCCAAATCACACAGTCAGTAAATTTGCAAAACTGGAATTTGAACAGTCAATCAGACCCAGAATATGTAACACAGAAGTCCTTTCAGGGAACCAAGGAAACAATATTCATTCTTTTACAACCCTTGGAATACACGCTATCATGTGTTTTTAATTTTTTTTCTTAAGTATCAGAGGAAATTGATCATTGATGAAATGTAAACATCAAACCTTAATAAAGATTTCAATGATCAAACAAATAAACCCAAACTGTAAGTTTATTAACTGTAATTAAGACATTATAAATGTCAAAAGAAATAAAATATGGCTCTTAAAAGAGGCTGGGGGGACTTCCCTGGCGGCACAGTGGTTAAGAATCCGCCTGCCAATGAAGGGGACACAGGTTCGAGCCCTGGTCCAGAAGGATCCCACATGCTGCGGAGCAACTAAGCCCATGCGCCACAACTACTGAACCTGCGTTCTAGAGCCAGCGAGCCACAACTACTGAGCCCGCGTGCCACAACTACTGAAGCCCAGTGCCTAGAGCCCGTGCTCCGCAACAAGAGAAGCCACTGCAATGAGAAGCCCGCACACCGCAATGAAGAGTAGCCGCCATGCACCGCAACTAGAGAAAGCCTGCGTGCAGCAATGAAGACCCAGCACGACCAAAAATAAATAAATAAATAAAATTGATTCTTAAAAAAAAAAAAAGAGGTTGGCAGTGCGAATTTTAGGAAAATAAATGTATTTCAACTACTGCTCTCTCCTGGTGGTGTAACAAGGTTATGTGGCCTTTGCTTAATTCAATCAATGTAGAAGCTTTTCATCTAACTGATCTATTAAGTCCAAACATGTAGGTAAGGAAAGACTGTATGGGGCTTCCTCAGGATGAGACTTGGTTCTAGACTGAAGTCAAGTACTTTCCACCTGGGTAACTATGAGAAACCACTTAGCTTCTCTGTGCCTCCATTTTTTCATCAGTAAAATGGGAATAATAGTATTTGCCTACTTCAAAGGTTACTGTGAAAGTCAAAGATAATGTGTATGAATGTTCTTTTCAAATACTCTAAAACTGAAGGCATTCTCATTAATCTACTAGAGCCATTCACAGCAATATCCATTAAAATTAAAATCACAGTGGACCCTTGAACAACTTGGGGGGTAGGGGTACCAACCCTTCATGCAGCTGAAAACCCAAAAATAACTTATAGTCGGTCCTCTGTATGTGCGGTTCCTTCAGATCCGTGGTTCCCCATCCGTGGATTCAACCAACTGCAGGTTATGTAATATTGCAGTATTTACAACTGAAAAAAACCTGAGTGTAAGTGGACCCACACAGTTCAAACTCACGTTGTTCAAGGGTCAGATGTACATCTACTCTTCAATGCTGCAGTCCCATTCCTGGGAACCAATGCCATAGAAATACCAATACTTCTTTGCAAGGTTAGGTACCGAGATGTTTATGACTACAATGTTGATAGCAGCCAAAAGGGGGGTGGGCAGGACCAAGATAAATGTCCATCAGTAGAGTAATGGTGGAATAAATTATAATTATACTATAGCATAATATGCAGCCACTAAAAAGAGTGAAATAGAGCTTTATCAGTTGAATGAAGAGATTTCAACATGGCTTTTTCAGAAAAGCAGTATGTAAAAAAATGTAATGAGGAGTCCCAAAAGTCATGTAGTACTTTCAAACTTTAATAATTTCATAAGTATAAATGCTACATACTTACAAAAACAACATGAAAGGTTCATCTTTTAATATTTTAAAATACTGTTTCTTATTAAAATTCAATGTAACAGAAACCACTGCACGCAAAAAATTAAAAGCAAAATTTTTCATTCAAAGTTCACAAAGTAAAATAAATGCAAATAATTAAATGTTCAAATGTTTCTTTTGTAAGTGTATAGCAATTATAACCCTGAAGTTATTAACTTAAAGCTGTACTAATTCTTTGAGCATACTCCATATAATATGTTTTTACTTCTGTAAAACAAAATGACAACCCTCACCCCTCACTCCCACTTGTGTGCTGGTGTGTGTGTGTGTCTGTGTGTATGTGTGTGTGTTTGTATGACTGTGCATTTATGTAACTGATTATATTAACACAGAGAAATAGGAAAGACTACCTGGGCAGTTAAAAGTGGTGAAGAGGGAATAAGGAAGTGAGTGATCTGGTGCAAAAAGGAAAATTTTTAAAAAGGGGTCGTCTAAAAAGTGTGTGTGCAGGCTTCCCTGGTGGCGCAGTGGTTGAGAGTCCGCCTGCCGATGCAGGGGACACGGGTTCGTGCCCCAGCCCGGGAAGATCCCACATACCGCAGAGTGGCTGGGCCTGTGAGCCATGGCCGCTGGGCCTGCGCGTCCGGAGCCTGTGCTCCGCAACGGGAGAGGCCACGGCAGTGAGGGGCCCGCGTACCGCAAAAAAACAAAAAAATACGATACCCTTAGATCATCTAGGAACACTGCATCTAATCCCAGGAAAATCAGGGCGGGGGGGGCCCCCGTCCCCAAAAAAAAAAAAAAAAAAAAAAAAAAAGTGTGTGTGCTATTATCACACTCATGCACTAATAGAAAATCACTTGCATTATATAGATATATAAAAGCTTAACTTTTTGTTTAAAGAAAGGAAAGAAACTTGCCCCAAGTCTAGTAAGTAAACAGCAGAAGAGACAGAACTTGTACCTAAGTCTCTCTGGCCATGAGGCCTGGGCTCTGAACCACTCTTGTGACCTGTATAACTAGCAGAGTGACTACTCTGGTCCACCATGGCTGGGGATCACCAGCACTGCCACGGGCAGCTTCAAGATGGGGCTACAGACCATTACTTGTGGACCTCTGGGGCTCTTTTCAAAACCACCAATTGGGGCTTCCCTGGTGGCACAGTGGTTGAGAGTCTGCCTGCCGATGCAGGGGACACGGGTTCGTGCCCCGGTCCGGGAAGATCCCACATGTCGCAGACTGGCTGGGCCTGTGAGCCATGGCCGTTGAGCCTGTGTGCCCGGAGCCTGTGCCCCGCAACGGGAGAGGCCACAACAGTGAGTAGGCCCACGTACCGCAAAAAAGCAAAAAAAAAAAAACAAATAAAAACCACCAACTGTCCTTCGAATCTCTCATTTCAGGCTGGAACAGTACAGCCCGGTTGATGGTGTAGCCAGAGCTCAGCCTTTTGGTTGACGCTGATAGCAGCCCTCTGTTTCGTAGACATATAATTTTAATCACCACTGCAATGAAATGCTTATTGATCGGTTCATCTCTGAATCAAAGACACCTTCCCCCCACCCCAACCACCAAGTAAACTAGAAGTGGAAACATCTTGGCAATCTCTAAATAAGCAATTCTCTTCCTTCCTCCAGGCTTGTCACATACTGTGCCCTCTATCTGGAATCCCCTTCCTCTTTTTCTCTGCCTGGGAGACTCCTCTGCATTCTTTAAGATGCAGCTCAAATGTCATCTTCTCCATCAAGGTCTTCCTACCTCTTCTAGGCAGAACTGCTTCGCCCTCTGCATGGCCACACCGCTTAGGGCAGGCATCTCCCGGCACTTCTCACCTTGCCTTTGATTATGGGTTTAGGTGCTGACCGTCCCAGGGGACGCCTGGGATGGTGATGCCTTATCTATCTCTGTACCACTTCTCACCCTCACCTTGTCCCGGGAGCCAGCGCGGTGCTTGGCACATCAGAGGCCTTCAACAAAGTATCAGTTTCATGGGACTGTGACCTTATGAAGTCACAAGGTGAATTAGTAATAGGGTCCATTAGGCAGGCAAATCAACATTCCATCCTCTACAAACGGGGCTAAGAATTCCTTGGCTTTAAATAATCTCTAACTAAATCTTTACCAGGAAACATGATACATCTCAAACAGGTGTAGCTTCATTTTTGCCTCTTCCCAACTCAGCAACAGCAGGGCAAGCTACTACCCTTCCAAATGTTGGCTTTAGATGTGAAATCACACCCAGAGCATGCAGTGTGTGTATGCACATGTATGTATTCACATACAGAATGCTCTTCACTAATTCAGACCTACCTTGACCTCCTCAGGGTGAGATTATTCAGAGAAATAAGAATGGCTAATGTTGTATAACACTTTGAACGTATTTACTTTCAGAGACATTATCTGATCTGTGGTATGGAGCAAACAGCAAATCAATCAACCTGATGTATGTTTATGTTGACACTGATTTTGTGGCAGAACACCCTTTGTTGAGTTTGTGTCTTCTTTACATGTCCATGCCTGAAAATGCTGACCGACTGTAGGTCCCTGCTGTGAGAAGCAAGATCTGTTAAATTCCAATGTACTTGATAACATGCGTACCCCTTATTGTCTACCATAAATAGATTTAAGCAAGCCAAAAAGTTTGAACAAAAACTCATAATTCTAGTCAATAATAGTGAAGAGTATCCCAATTAAGAAAATGGTCGCTTATTTGTTCCTATTGCCATCAGTGAAAGCAGGAAAGTATTTGGCAAATCGTCTTCTGTCATCCCGACATTTCAGAAGGATAAGTTCAAACAGATGAAACGGATGTACTATAGTAACTCACTCTGCTGTACAATTCAACCGGACCAACTCCCAGGGCTCTTGAGCTGCTTATAATCAAGAATGTTTGGCTGAGTTCTATTAGCTGTCAAGGTTTAATAAGCCAAGCTAGTTAATGAGTGACAGCTAGATTTCATTCCAAGACTTCACATCGTCCATGAAGCAATTAAGCATGTACCTCCTGGTCTCCCATGGGAGTTCCAAAGGTGCCTCAGTCTACTGAGAGACTAAATTCAGCAAGGTTTGAGGGGAAACAAATAAACCACATTTAACCCTGAGAGGTAGCAGAGGATGCCTTCTCTCAGCATCTGTGTTAAGAGAGAAATCTTGCCAGTTTAATTGTTGTCTGCATAACTCATGTAGCTATTTCTTCTTTTTTTTGTCTGTCTTTCTGAAATTATAAAAGACTTTTATGAGTTGTTTATAGGAAACCAAGTACCCTGACCCACAGGCAAGGTATTCCTGGAACTGCTGAAATAGCAAGCAAGATAATGATATCATTTTAGAAAGTGCCAAGCAAGAAAGCTCTGATGAAACACGCTCATTGGAGATATTTGTAAATAGAATGAATGTCGCTTTAACATCTTTTCTTTATCAAGGCTCCCCCTTCCTGGTATGCTGTTACTGTGAATATTTCCTCTTTAGGGTCCTGCATATAAGGAAGGTTGTTTGATGTAAAGGAGTAACAAATCTTTTTTGGAGGAAAAAAAAGGTAAGTGTTCGCGGAGCTAATGGAAAGATTCTGAATCTCATCCAACATAGCGCGATCTTTCCACTTTGCATAACTTCCCTTCATCTGCCCTTTGCATTCCCTCCCTACCACTTAGCCCCCTCGAGGCTTTCTATTCTGATTCTCCACAAGAAACAGGCAAGGCATGGAGAAGAGTAGGTTCCTGGGGGAAAGTGGGAGGACCAGAGGGAGTTTTCAGAAAGGGCTGCCTTCAGGGCTGACGAGGCAATGCTTCCTAACACAAGGGGTGAGCCCCATTCCAGGGGGCACATCCATCCTGCAGGAGGTGGGGACTGGTTTCTGTCACTCCTTGCAAACCCCTTCAGACTCCACCTGCTTCCAAGGGGCTTCAAGAAACATCATCTTAAGCTTGAAGGAGTATGAATACAAGCAGTTGTTTATGGTACAGCTAAGGGGGTGGCACACAGAGAGTTGATGATTTTTACAAGTGACCCCAATCCTGTCACAATGCTTTGGCCAAGACGCCTCTTTTCGTTGGCGTGCCTGACTATAAACACTCAGAGAGTCCGTGACTGTGTTCGCTCTGTGGTCAGCGGCACTTTATGTTGAGCTCTCCAGGGATGGAAGGAGTTCAGAGTCCCCAATTTGCTACCAGAAGCTGAACGTCAACCGGTATGAATGGTATGTAACTGGGCAGTTTTCCAAACCCCACGCCGTGGCTGCATATCAGGAAGGCTGCTATAAACAAATGTGCATGTGTGCGTGGAGGCTGATAAGTCAGTGAGGAAAGATAGACATGGAACAGCAACCCAGCCTGAGGAAACATGCAGAGCCGGCTGAGTTTCCACTTTAGGTGAACAATAGCTCTGTTTCGGAAACAGGTCTGGATGGGCTCGTTGAACAATTAGAATGATCCTTTGACTTTTTATCCATTAAATGACTGTTTCAGAGGACCAGAAGCTGGATTCTTAACTTTTACATTATCCTAATATTTATAACAAAACTAAAAGTAAGTTTTAAAAAATATTTAATACAAAAACGTGCAAAGATATGTCAAGTGAAAACAGCACAAAGCAAAACTGCATATATAGATCTCAATTTTGTAAAATATATAGATACATTTCAAAAGATACATTAAAAATGTCACTATGATATAACACTGGATAGTTTTCTCCTGGTGATGGAATTACATGTTATTTTGTGGATTTCTTTATATTTTATTTTCCCATTTTTCTAAAATGAACCCGTATTAGTTTTGTAGTCAAGAAAAACACAAGTTCTCTCATTTAAGAAAACCATTATCCTATGGATGAACCAACATAGCACGATACCCATGCATGGGTTACCTGGGTTGAGGAAGTCTGTAAAAGCACAAAATAGAACCATCCATAAGGCTTATAAAATGTGAACATAAATTTGTCTTAATATCTACACACATTAGTATCTTCCGTCTTACATTTCAACTCCTAGAGAGCAAAGGCTGTGTCTAATTCTGTGCAATGTTTGGCTCAGTCAACAACGCAGATAGAACATAATTTTTATGACGATTATGCAAACGCACCTGGTTCTTGTTCACTCTGGGAGCTAGCTTGGAAAATTCCTCAGTGTTACTGATGCCTGGACAGGGACACAGAAGAAGAACATACATCCTTTCTCCTCTTTTAAAACCCCTATTAAAAACCACATTTTTACGCAGCATGTACTTTCATGGAGAAGACTGGCCCTCTACCATATTTCAAGTGAAGAGAGAGACAGTACTATAATTTTCTCTGTTCTAGCCCACTTCAGTGTTACATAATGGATGTAATCCTAAGGATTAGTTTAGAGTATGATTTCCATATTAATTCAACTGCTGGACTCACCACTGACTCAGCCTCTGGAATTAATATAAAAGAGAGACACAAAAGAGTTTTTCCACTTAAGAAACAAAACCAAACCCAAACAGCCTTAAGTCAAACCACTCACATAACTCTGGAGCCGAAACCAAGAGAGCAGCTTCCATTCACAGTGTTTTCTAGACCTTCTCAAAGCGCTTCTCAGTGATTCCCCTGAACATCAGCAAGGTTACTGTAACATTTGAAGTCACCCTCCAGATGTACCTTGGTGTCTATAAACAGTAGCTTTTTATTTTTTTAGTGCAATAGCTGCAAGATGATACAAATGACTGTCAGTATTTGGAGCTGGTATTCGTACTAGAAATTTAAAATACAGTGTATCAAACTTGGCCCAAATAAGTCAGTTCCTTTCAAGGTTATCGTGAAGTAGACGGGCAGGCAAATATGAAATCCCAAGAGTTTATTAAATTGAAACAGAGAAGTCACTTTTGAGAACCCTGTCACTGCCCCTCCCCTACAGCCATCACAAGGGCTAACATTTACTAAATGCTCACCAGACAATGAGCGTTAAGTGTATATGGGCATGACCTAACGTAATCCTCAAAGGAGCCCAGGGAGGTAGGTGCTGCCATCAGTGTTTTAGAGATGATAGGTTTAGAAAGAGGTTAGGGAGATTGCCCAAGGTCTCAAGGCTCTTCTGTGGCAGAGCTGGGATTTGAGCCCAGGTTGGATGACACGCAGGGTACAAACGCGTAACCATTAAGGACATGCTGGCTTTAGGGAGCTAATGAAGTGTGAGATCAAAAGTAATAGACAGACACAGTTACGCCACTTTTAATTTAAGTCTGTTGCATATACATGGTTGGTCCTCCCCTATATTAAGGACGATGTCCTCATAAAAAAAGATGACAAACTCAGTCAGCAAAAACCTCCTGAGGGAAACTAAGATCATTTTCTAAAGTAATAAGTCAAGTCTCTAATTGAAAACATGGCCATGCTGAGGCTTGGGTGTGGTCACCTGAGAGATCTGGAGGAAATCTAGAGGCAAAATTTACCGAATTTTCGATTGCACAATAGACTCTGACTGTGGAAAGCACCCCCTAAACGGAAGTATCTGTCAAAGTAAAAATAAACCCAGTTAACAGCACCTAAAAAATATACTGTGAGTGGGATTCATATCTCTGTCATTTGCTACAGTACATGCATGTATTTAGCTCTTTGGTCCTGTTAAAAAAACAGAAACAAAACACTTAGCTTTTCAACCCAATCTACAAAGCTCTGACATGGACTAACATCCATTTTGCAGGAGTGAAGCGGAGGAGGCCTTTTCTGGGGGGGGTTAACTCCCATCAACTCATGGGTGACCAGGAGGCCAGGCCCACTGAGGACTCAGCTTTGCACGAAAGAGAAATCGTTTGTATCTCACATAGAGATGACTGGTTCCACCCAAAGTCCTAAAAGCCAGACGGACAGATAACTGGGAGTTTTTACTTATCGACTTACACTGAGAAATAAATTTCCCAGAAGAGCATAATACTGTTGCCAGATGATTACTATTTTTTAAATTGCAACTTTCACTGAAAACCTACTACCATGGGTCAAGTTCTGTCCTAGGCCCTTTCACACGAGGGGTCTCATTTTACCCTCACAACAATGTTCTGAAATATCTTTTGTGTACATGTTGGAGCTGAGGATGCTGTGGCCTGGAGAGGCTAAGGGCCTCGGCTGAGGTCACACAGATGGAGCAGCAGAGCTGACAGCAGAGGCCAGTCTCCAATGCTGAAGCCAAGGGTCTCCCTGTTGGGAAATTATTAAGTTCAGAAGGTGCTGGCAAGAGACCCAAGTCATCCTGGGTTGGTGTTTTTAAGCCTTTGGACTTGAAATATACTGGCAATATATAACTGCCAATTGATCTATAATATTCAGGGACATTTCTACAATTTTCAAGCTCCCCAACTCCTATTGGTGGCTGACACAGGGACCAGCAGCCGGCTGTCTGCTTTTGATGTGAACATGTTATAATTTCTAACATGTTGTTTAATTAACATTAAACATTAATGTTAATTACTTAATTAACCTTATCTACATTTTTTTGTTTTCTGTTTTTGGCTTTATGGTTCTTTAGTTTATTTATTTATTTATTTTTTTTTTTGCGGTACGCGGGCCTCTCACTGTTGTGGCCTCTCCCGTTGCGCAGCACAGGCTCCGGACGCTCAGGCTCAGCGGCCATGGCTCACGGGCCCAGCCGCTCCGCGGCATGTGGGATCTTCCCGGACCGGGGCACGAACCCGTGTCCCCTGCATCGGCAGGCGGACTCTCAACCACTGTGCCGCCAGGGAAGCCCTCTTTAGTTTCTTTTAATCTAGAATGGTTTCACCTTCTTTTTTTAAAATTTAAAATTTAACCTTTATTTATGTATTTGGCCTAACCGAGTGGCTTGAGGGATCTTAGTTCCCCGACCGGGGATCAAACCCATGCCCCTGCAGTGGAAGCGTGGAGTCTTAACCACTGGACCACCAGGGGAAGTCCCAGTTCCACCTTTTTTTTTTTCCAAAAAAATGACATTGACTTTTGGAGGAGTCAAGAACAGTTATCATTTATAATTTTCCACAAAATTGATTTCCTTCTTTTCCTGCAGTGGTATTTAACTTTCTTCTCAACCCCCCTGTACTTTCTTTAAACTGGAATGAGGTCTAGAGGCTTGATTATACTTTTTTGGCAATAATACCTTCCAGGTGTTGTGTCCTTCATACTGTGTCACCTCAAAAGGCACCAGATATCAGATTATTCCACCTCAAGCAACGCTGTTTGTTCACTTGTTTAAGTATCTACATTTATTTTGATTTTTGTTGATGGGATATCAAAAAATGGGTAGACAAACCATGGGTCTGTCTGAGTGTGGATTACCTTCTGGGAATTTCACACATAGCTAATCTCAGCCATTTTTCTGTTGATGTCTGAAAGTTTCAGTTTCAAGTGATGATATTTTCTGCCACTGTTCCTTGAAATTCAAATTTTGAGGGTGTTCATTATTTGGTACCTGGGCGCTAATTTATTTATATCTATCAAAAATACATAAATATACATGGTACAAAACCATGTGCCATACTGTCTACTCATTCATGACTAAAAGAGACACTGATAATTTATAAAAACCTATCCTAGGAAACTAAGTCAAAGAATACAGGTAATAATATTTTATACTACTTTTTCTGTTCCTACTGAAAAATGTGTATGGTTACTTCATACTACCAATCCAGCTCAAACAACTCTGAAAAGTGGTTACAATCATGGAAGTTTCATGTTATATAGCTATAATAAGGACTGGTGGTCCTAAAAATGAAAAACTAATGCAACAAAAGGAGGCCCTCTGAGTATGTCTTTAGCATTAAAAAATAAATAAAATGAAATCAGTTTCCAAAGTCTAGCTCTGAACATTTGGCCTGCTCTTGACTTTGAATTGTGGACTTGACCTGGAGAGTAAATCCTAATAGTGACTGTTCATAGCAACTTTGAAGACAAATAATATAACTGTGGCCTACTATGATTATTCTCTTTTTACAAAGTTCCCAAGGAAAACAGCCAAGATGCTTACATTTTAAACAAAAGTTGAGAGAGTAAACGGTTGTAAAACACACATGTAGACATTTATATTAAGGAGTCAACAGCCAATTTTTAAAATCCACCAACAGGATAAAGAAGAAATACAATTTTTGGAAAGAAGTAATAACGTAAGTAAACACCCCCGATTTTTTTGAAAGGCATATCCAAGCAGCCGAGAGATGGTGCTTTTGTTTGTTTGTTTTAATCGAACTGGGATTTTCTGGAGAACAGTATGTTGCTTTAATACAGTGAATTGCATGAGTCATATTCAAGAGCGGACTTCCATTAGATTCAAACTGCACAGCAGGCCAGGGGATGCCGCTTAATTCTTTTTCCTCCCTACCCAAAGAAGGGAGGTGCCAGAGTGCTCTCCTGATTCTCTCATCTGTTTATCTGCTGAGCAATAGGGCTCTTGCTTCAGGCTGGCTGATCTGCTGAGCCACGACACGTGCGAGAAGGCTCTCTGTCAGGACAACACGCTTACCATACTGTAGGTGCACCAGCCAGAGAAATGAAGCTGGAGCACTGCTGTACGTCACCGCACCTCTGGGCCTCTGCTTCCTCACTGCTGGGAATCGGTCTCTTAACTCTGAACATCCTTTAGGCACTAACTCTCCAAGTGTCTGCGATTCTAAATAAGTTAAGTGCTATTTCAAATGATTCTTTAAACACCCATTGCAGATAACTACAAGAAATTCTCAGGCCTGAAAAAAATGTTCCTTGATCACCAAAAAGTGACTCACTTCAAACTGAGAGACTATTTCTGCTCTTCTGCTAATAACAGAATTTTGTCATCCTCCACAAACATTTACTGCACACAGAACACTCATCCTAGAGAAGAGAGAAGCAGTTGTCTACAATAAAAACACTCCAAATTTCCCTTCCAGGTCACACTGCAGAAAGGAGATAGAATGCATTAATTTTCTCATCTACCCTGCCCACGATAGCCTGTGCTTAATATAATTTACAGAAAACTAGAAAGCTAGAGTCTCTACAGACTTCTGAGATCATCTGGCCTATTGATTTCTTTGTGTGCTGAAGCTTTGGAGAATCTGATGTAATAACCTATGGACCACTCTCTCCAGAAAAATGCATATGCACACCACATATTGGACGCAATTCCTAGCATTTTACAGACAGCCCCTGAAGCCAACCTCAGCTAAGACACCAGGCTAACAATTCCTAATCTACTCCCATGGCTTCATCTTTTACGTGGAGACCCCAAGTTTCAAACAGAGGATGTGACTTGGCCACAGTCACATAGCAGAGGCCACGAATGGAGTAAATGGAATAAAACTGAAAATGATGTAATCACCCCTCAAAACTCTTAAATCATCCTTTTCATAGAAGTCAGGCTTATCATGTTGCTAGAAAAGGTGAAAAGGTGAAATGTTTTTAGAGGAATACACCTTTCTTTTATCTTAGGGTTCTAGCTGAGCTTTTCACTGGAAAATAGATAGGTTTTCTTTATCTTGCCCTCAGGCCAGGCCCACCTATGGTTCAAGGTTGCCTTTTCTGTGTTGGTCTCAACCAATCAATAAAGCCTGCATAACCCGAGCACATTCATAAAGGGGGGCAAGTGTGAGAGTTTGAATTAGAAACCAGTTTTAAGGAAACTAACATGAGTTCTAAAGAACTCTGAGTTCGTCACATAATGGATGTTTAAGAAATTTTCTGCATCAGAGGCTGCTCCTTTATTTAGGAAGTGGTATAGTCTACTAAAGTGTTAGCTAGTAAAAGTTCTACAGACTTGCTTTCATGATGAGATGAAACTAATTTCCAGCCACTACATTAGTTTGTTCATTTGCAAAGGGCTTGTTCTTTCAAGAACTAAAACATTCATCATGGGATGTTGCACTTACTCTTAGCCTACCAAATCCACGTAATATATTTTGAATTCAATCCAACAAATATTCTCCTGTGAGGCAATGTGACAGGATGAAAATGTGCATGGGTTCTGAAATCAATAAAATCCAAATTCAAATACTGGATCTTCTATATCTGGACAGGTAATATTGGTTTAACAGTTAAAATAATAATTATTTATCAAATATCTACGAAGGATAAACTTCATCCTAGACCCTACTCCAAAATCTGAATTCATAACATCTAAATGAATGAGGACTTAGTTCATTCTTAAAATGATTCGAATATTTGTGTTAGTTTATTTTGACATATTAAAACTAAAACCACTAAAAATTTAAAGGTTACTGTTTAAATGACTATCTTGCCTGAAATACCACTGGCAGGTTTTTTGACCAAAGGGAAATCTATAGTAGCACTGATGGGTTTTAAATCATTAGATAGCGTCCGTGTTTTAAAATAACAGAACAATAAAACAGAAAGAGAATCATTTCTTGACATGGGACTTCATGACTAAAATCTTAAATATTATGGTTCAGTATTAATGTGTTTCCACACTACCTACCAAGTTCTCAGACTGTACCTACTTAATCCTTTTCAAATTACTATCACTACCTTTTACATGGAAACTTTCTTACAAATTCCTTTGAGAAGCCAAAAATTCACAATGGAAATTTCTTCCCAAGTCCTTTTTTAGATAAACCTATTCAACAGGCAAATCTAAATAATTTTTAGCAGTTCTAAATGTAGAGAATTCATGACTTCTTACTGTAATTGCAAAGGAACATACAAAGCAATTACTTAGTCACTTATAAAACCCACGTTCAACTTTCGAAATAATGACTACCCTGATAGGAGAGACAAGACTTTTATAATTAAATACTAAAGTCTAGCCATTTGAGATAAGCACAGCAGGTTATATAATTGTCCCCTGCACTCACAATACCCTGTTCCCCTCTTGGATGCATATCATTTTTCAGTAATAATAGAACATGTAACAAAAAAAAGTTACTGTACTGTAGGAAATCATTCTAACCACAAGTTATACTTCTGGCAAAGAGTAAAACCTCATTATTTTGGATTTCACTAGTTTCATAAGAGGAAAAAGTGCCCATTAATAGTGTAAATAAAATTCCCTTGAGAATATATTAGATTCTTAAGAAAACAAAATAGTAAGCAACCTCATTTATATATAAATACTTGGAGTGTTCATTGAAAAGCATGCTAGAATGGGATTCTCAAACTCTGATAGGATCTCTTTCAGTGCCCTCTGACGAGCATGCTCTCAAGAGCAGTGGAAGTACAGCATACACGTGACACTTTTTCCTAGAAAGATGGGTAGCTCTTGTGCACATGCCTGCTGGGAGCCACCTAGCACAGTCACTACTCATCCAGGGACTACATTTCCTAGGTCCCTTACACTCAGGCAGAAGAACCATGTAACTAGTTCTTACCACTGGAATATGAAGAGAAAATGTGGACTCCTTTCAGGGCTATGGGGATTAAGGAGTGTTCCTTCTTCATGCTCTCTTCCCCTTCCACCAGCTAGATGCAGACAATCATAAGCCTTAAAGATGGGATTATGGGTTGAACTGTCTCCTCCCCCTGGAAATTCACATGTTGAAATCCTAACCCCCAGCCCCTCAGAAAATGACCTTATTTAGAAATAGGGTAATTACAGATGTGATTAGTTAAGATGAGGTCACACTGAAAGAGGGTGGGCCTGAACCCAGTATGACTGGTGTCCTTATAAAAAGGGGAAATTTGGATACAGACAGGAATAGAGGGAAGATGCTGTGAAGAGTCACAGGGAGAAGATGGCCATTGACAAGCCAAGAAGAAAGCCCCGGAACAGATCCCTCCCTCACAGCCTCAGAAGACACCAACACTGCTGACACTTTGATCTTGGATTTCTAGCCTCCAGAACTGCAAGACAACACTCTTCTGTTACATAAGGCATCCAGGTTGCGGCACTTCGTTACAGCAGCCGAGAAACCTAATACAGACGGTAAGGCCAGAATATGGCAGGAGGCTGAGTTCAGGATTCCTGAATAACTGCTTAATAAAAGCACTTCATCTATCAGAAATACTTACACTGGATCAAAATTTAGCAAGAAAGGGAACCTTCATTGTGTCAAACCACTGAATATTGAGGGCTTATTTGTTATTAACAGCTAAATGACCTAATATAAGATTTAATGAAGTAATTTAACTGGCAAGTAATTTTTAAAGTTCTTTTACATTAAAAAAAAAAACCCCACAGGCATATCACAGAGAACAATGTAACATCCATGTAAATTTTTAGGATAAAAAGGAACTTCAAAGAAAATCTGAATTTCCAGGAAGATATTCGGGGGTAATTCCCCCAAATCCTCCCCAGGGTACAAATGTGCTCTCCTCTACCAGAAGAACAATTTCCTCAAGAAATTTTAAATAAGCCACAATGTAAATGCTGCTATACATAGTTTAAATTAGGCTATAATTCACTTCAAACAATTGTTTTGCAAATTCAGAGGAGCATTTCTCCCGAGTGGCCCAAGTGTGTAAAATTTTACTTGGGTACTAAAGACAAAAATATCGCAAAATGAGGTCTCAGTTCTTTCCAAAGTTCTCAATTAATATTATATTTAATTAATCTGAAGAGATGTAAAACCTTCTGTCCTCAAATATAGACCCCCAAAATGTACTTCCTTTGTGGTAGGATAACTAACATGGAATCAATACACCATTTTTTGTTTACTTTTTTTTCCTTGCATGATGAAATAGTAAAAGGACAGATATCTGTGTTAAGACACAGAGCTGTAATTCAAAATACCTCAAATGCTGAGCTGGCATCTGGGTTCTCCTGTTTATAGAAAAGCTGGGATGGTTCAGCTTGAGCTCAGAGCTCAATTTAGATCATAGCATCTGGATTCCAGACAGATGTGTGAGATGCAGCCACAGGTCTCCAGGTCCTGACCGATCCGAGATGGAGACCAGAGACCACTTGCCACAAGGATTCCAAATGCAGAAAGTGCTCGAGGGAGAGAGAATCCTCAAAGGTGTTTGGAAGATCTGGCCACAGGCAGCCTGCTTCGAACTGCCAGGCGCACCATCATTTCCTCAGCGGGCAGGTGCTGGGGAGGCTAAGGGTAAGGTGGCCAGAGGATGACATTGAATAAAGAGTCCCCTGGTCAGCTCTGTCACGGTCAGAAAACATCCCTCACCAATGACTCGTTTCCTGAGGCGGTCATTGTTCAGATTAAACTATGGGAATCTGGCAATAAAATGAAAAATCTTAGAGAGCACACACTTCCTGCTGAGATTCGTGCTCAACTTTGTTTTGTTTCAAAGAGAAAAACTGGGATAGTGCAAGAGAGAAAGTGTTTTTAATTTTATTTTAAAAATTGTATTGAAGTATAGTTAATTTACAATGTTGTATTAGTTTCAAGTGTACAGCAAAGTGATTCAGTTATACACACACACACACACACACATATATATACATACATATGTTCCTTTTCCAGATTCTTTTCCATTATAGGTTATTACAAGATATTAAGTATACTTCCCTGTGCTACACACTAGGTCCTTGCTGTTTACCTATTTTATATATGGTAGTGTGTATTCGTTAATCCCAAACTCCTAACTGATAAGAGGGAAATTTTTTCAATGCCTTTTTTTTTCTTGGTGAGAAGAAATCATAGACTCAGTCACGCTCATATAGGCTACATACTGAAATCTAAAAGAAGAGGGGAAAAAATAGTAGCAAAAAATCTTCCCTGACCAATTTTATCTCCATTAGAATTCATCTTGCTCCTTCCTTAGTTTTCCTTGGATATAATCTATCCAGAATGTTGGTGATGTTGCAGCGATGGATTTTATGTGCAAGAAAAAACCCTTCCCCATTGCTTTTCCACACCTTCCCCCTCCGAGGTCTCTCTCTCCTTCTTGTCTCTTTGCTGTGAATGTCAGGGCTGTCAGTGTCACAGCCTGACATGATTAGTGTTCCCGACACTACACCTAGAAGCAGAATGAGAGCGAGAAGAGTAGGCTAGGGGGCGCAGCCATTTAAAGAAGTCAAAGGGAAAAAAAGCCCAACCGCCTTCCTCTGAGGTTCCTTGATTACAGGGCAGCTTATAAATCACCT
The DNA here is from genome assembly GCF_003031525.2 of Neophocaena asiaeorientalis asiaeorientalis. Lineage (NCBI taxonomy): Eukaryota > Metazoa > Chordata > Mammalia > Artiodactyla > Phocoenidae > Neophocaena > Neophocaena asiaeorientalis. Next base: position 4,978,500 of record NW_020175672.1, on the reverse strand, counting down.
CGGATTTTTCTCATTTATCCAATTAGTCTGTTGTCCTGCTCCTGGGCAGATCCCGAAGGTGTGGATCTATTCTGTGAGATCAAAGTCAGTGGCTCTAATAACAGATAAGACAGAATTCGTGATTCAGCAGATTCTAAGGCTGTGAAGGGTAACCATCGGTGCACTTTGGGAAGATAGCACCAGTCCATTTCGAGTATCGATTCGCTGCACTTTGTCACTCTAATGATGTTATCTCATTAAAAGAGATAAATGCCCCGCTGTTCTTCCAATAGCATCTGCTTCTTACTCCTCTCTCTTCTTCAGCAACATGGCTCTCAGCAGCAGCACATTAGAATCATTGAAATCCAACGCAAGGCTTGGCGACAGAGTTGCTTACGGAGGCTTCTCGACCCCCTAGCTGCTCCCCCCTCCCCCTACCAGTCACCCACAGAAATAAGCAATACAAAGAGAAACAGATGTAGAAAGTAATCATGATAGGAAGCACTTATTGAGTGCCTATTCGTGGAGCCTTCGCCCTGCCAACATTTCGCATCTCCTACCTTGACCTTGTAAGGTAAGTAGAACAACCCCCAGTTTGCAAATGAAGAAGTGGAGTTTGATATTAAGGTACCTGCCCAAGATTACACAGGTAGTGAGAGGCTGGACCACACGTGAACAAGGGGCCATCCAATGCAAGTCCTCTTTTTCTAATCCTCATTTTCATTCATGCAACAAATAAGTAAATATGATTGTAACTTAATTAGAATAGGTGAAAAAAATATAAGAGAAGGTGGCAATCATCCTTCAGCCTGCTAGCACTCAGGAACACAATGCCATAGGCAGTGCAACGGTTTTGTTTCAACAGATTTCTTATTAAATAAAAAAGGTTGCAATTTTCCATAATGAATGTTTTATACATTATTCCTTTGTGTATCAGGCCTCTGAAGTACACATTATTAAAGTCTATTAAAGTCTGTATTTAGCAGCATTACTAATGTGCCTTTGGGGACATTACTACAATGAAACAGCATCAGTCTTTCACAAAATTTCAATTGTTTAATATTCTTCTTCGGATCTTCAATACACGTGTCTATTTTTAGCTATAATCAGACCTCCTGCAAAATGCCGTGATCCCAGCCTAGAGCTGTCACAACAAATTGTTTATGGGTTGGATTTAAGAAATAACAAGAGATGCAGTCTAGTCTAAAGCTAATTTCAGCCATCGTTTTAATTGTTTTTTTTCCCCCGATAACTTGTTGCAGTTTTCCTACTGTTCTAATTAACAGGAGCTCCTTGATCTCTATGACGCTTTACCTCTGTGGCTAGAGCTGGCTATCTCAATGGACCGCTCACATTTATATCTAATTGAGACTAGCCTCTCAAGATAATGTCCCTTTCTTAAAGTCTGAGGGTGGTAAAACGTTACGTAATTATTCCATAAAAAAAAGAAAACCAAATAAACCAGAAGAACATATAAACTGTGACTAATCAAATCTCAGTGTTTTCATTTAAACCTAAACATTGTCATTTATGAGAGACGAGAAATACATGTCTTCTGAGCATTTACTGAGGGATTTGTGCAAATTATGTAGTTTTACGAACTCTAAATAGGCATCTCTCCTCTAGTACATTTATTAATTTTATTGAACAGTAGGAGGTTTTTAAAACATAAAGCCAAGGATGTACATATATTCAAAAGCACAACATTCTCTGCAAACATCTTGTAGAAAACAATAATGCTGGGCTTATTTTTACAGAGATAAAAGATAACAAGAAGCAGGAAAAAATGCCAGCAAACAGCTCCATGTTATAAGGCCTCAATATCACAAAAAGAGAGGGGAAAAAGGCAATTCAAAGTATTAGGTACTCAAATTAATAAGCTGGGACTGAAAGCCATCTCTCTATTATGAATTTCCCCTCATACACAGCAACTGCACCAGTGGAGGTGATACGTTCACAAAATCAGGCAAATTGAGTGGACTGTTAATATTCTAAAGATGGACAAGCCACAGATTAACTGAGCAACTAGTCATGTTTCCAATCACCGATTAACTAAATAGGATGTAACTTAATTGTCTGCATTAAGACTGACTAATTGAGAGGAAAGGGGCACAGCTGAGGACTTAAGAAGGATGTCAGCGCATTCCTCTGCCTGATGCACAAGGCCAGGATCCACTGGCCTCTTTGTTACAAGGGGACCCAGCCACCACCAGCATCAAAGAAAGAGGTCACCGCCCACATCATGTATCCAAAGGACCTGTCTGATGACGCTGCGGGCTGGTGTGGGCTTAGTTCAACACGGTGCTGCAGAACGAGACCATGCCAGTTCAGTCAGCATTGAATTACAGCTCAACATGAAGGCTGGTAGGGCAGTTTGTCAGTTAAAAATTTTTAAAAAATTTAAAAAGCAAAACTTGTTTTAATCAAGAAAATCCTAGGCACGCCTCTTTAAACCCTCAAGAAATAAGGATGACCAAGATTCCCACACTGACAATCGCAATGTGTGTGAAGTGCCACTAAAAACAACGAAGTGGGACCGAGCATCCTCTTTCTTCCAAGTGAAAACTGTTTTACGGTCAGTAGTTGTGGCCATCATTCAAAGAGCTTATCATGATTCACAGCTCGGCCTCTCAGACTTGAAATCAGATTACAGTCATATCAAACGCATTCCTTCTCCTGCTCTGGGCCATGATGGGCTTAAACCAAAGGTCCAGCCTTTCTGTTCAGAAGCCTTAATTTCCCTCCCACCTGTTTGGATTCTCCTTCATCTTTTCCGACATGATGCGGAGCTGGTAAGTGAGGCTACGGAGTCCTGCCCCTCACGTCAAGGCACTGCCATGCCCACGTGAATACTGCAGCAGGGCCCCTGGTCTCCTGGCTCCCCAGAATCATTCCTCTAAAGCCAAATTCTCTGTACAGAAGGGTTCAGATTCTCAACTTACACCCCAGACCGTGAAGACGCCTTCTCAGAGAGGCAGGCATCGACCACTGCCCCACTGTGTGCTGTTCTGAGATGCAGAGGTAAGTCCCACACTCGAGGACCCACTGAAATGCGTTCCTGGTAAAGCAGAAGGAATGAAACAGAAGCACTGATGTCGCTCCCGCAGTAGAAATGACTGTATAAAGGGCGAATTCTATGTTAACTCAGGAAGCAATTCTCATATAGCAGGTATGTGTTTTACATACATTTACACACACAGGTTCTATACATGCACACGTTTTAAAGACAAATGAGCATAAACATACTCAGTTAATTCTTTTAAGTTTGTCTTCTCCCTATTTCATGCCAAACTGACCATCCTCTAGGTTACGATCATCTTAATCTTGCCCTCCCTTACCTCTTAGGAGGGAACTGCATTCCCGTTTTTGTCCTAAAAATTCACTGACTTGCCCAGTGAGATGCACAAGGAAGAGACTGGAGGTCTAATTTTCTCATTTCCATACACCCCACATTCAGCAGAATTTGACTTACGTGTAACCCAGGTGCTACACCTGCCTTGTGCCAACCATGTTTCATTTAGCCACACAAATTCTATAAAGTTTTAAAAATAAGGAATAAGGGCAATGTTTCCTTAACGATGTGGGAGGTGAGCACAGATGTGCTACAATGTCCAGGGCACTCCTTCTCAGGATCCAGGGCCCAGCTTCTTTGACTGCTGAACGCAGGGACACAGGCACAGTCTAGACTCCTGTCTGAGGATATGCTTAAAAATTACTGCGGACCCTAAAGAGCTTTTGTTCACGTCAGTTATTTCTATCGATGTTTCACCGTATTAAAAATTAAAGCTGAGACATTTTTGGAACATGAGGACACAGCCACACATTCCAACAGCCGTCAGAGGGATGACATCATAGCATGACGTCATAGCATGTAGCCTCCTAAACTGTATTGTATACTTGAGAGAGAGTGGAAAGGGCAAAAAACGTCTCGGTATTATTATGAAAATAGTTTTGATCTTGCAGGTGGCCCATGAACGGGCCCCCCCAGGGGTCCCCAAACCACAGTTTGAAAACCACTGGTCTAAACTTGAGCACATCAGCAATATCTTGAACAAGAGGATGTAATGAGTAAGAGGATGTAACAGCCGTTTAAAACAATTTGAGCCATTGAATCAAAGGGCAGCGTCTTTTTCTAGAGCATTTCTCTACTTACTACTGCTTCCAAAACATCAGTACATTAAAATGCTCTTTCCTGGCAATATGTCAAAGAGAATGACGCCCAAATTCAAATCTCTGTTTGACCAATGGCTCTGTCTCTTTTTTATCCACTCACTAAATATCTCCACCCAGTTGTACCTCAAATGCGAAACAGCTAAAATAGTGTTTATTTTAAAATGCTTGCTTTTTTCTGTCAGTCATATACACAAACACTTACTATAAGAAAGTTGAAAATATAGAGAAAAATTTGTTAAACAACAGACATTTATTTTCTACAGTTATGGATGCTGGAAGTCCCTGATCAAGGTCCAGTAGGGTTGGTTCCTGGTGACAGCTCTCTTCCTGGTCACCTTCTCACTCTGTCCTCATCCAACCTTTCCTCAGTGTTTTCTCCAGATGGGTGGGGGAATGGAGAGAGCTCTCAGGTGTCTCTTCTCACAGAAAAATATTTTCTTAAATAAGAAACATGAATACCATGTACCTGTCCTCTGAGAAAACCACTGCCAGAATTCTGGGCAATATCTCACAGTCTTTTTTATCATGTATATTTTAAAAATACAGTGACGTTCATATCTTAAAGATAATTTCACGTCTTATTTCAAAACACTATTTTTAGTATGAAAGAATGCATATTGCTAAAGAAAATTTAGAACATACAAGCAAAAAGAAGAATAATGCTCTTAATACTTTGATGGGTACCTGCAATCTTTTTCCTGTGGGTAGCCATGTATCTTTTTTAAAAAACAAAATAATGATCAAACTGTACATATTATTATGTAACTTGCCTTCTTCACAATTTACTGAGAACACCTTTCTATATTATCAAATATTACTCCATCCCTCCCTGTCATTTTTATTATATGGATGTACCATGGTTATTATTTTTTAAAAATTACTATTGTAACAATATGTGATGAATATCAGCTACATTTTTATACATATCTATGATAATTCTTACTGAGTTCTAGAAATAGGAGTTTCTGAGTCAATAGGTGTGCGTATATTTGAGGCTTTGATACACATTAGGTCCCTCTGAGAAACGCGTTCTTTCATTAACCGTCAATGAGAGAGCCTGCCAGTCCTATTCGTACCTTTGATGAGTAACTTTTATGAATCTTCATCAATTGTAGAAAATGCCAACTCATCATTTTAATTCGTCTTTCTTTGATAACTGTTGAGATTGGATATTTTCTTATATGGTATTTGCTGATCATATTTCTTCCTTTATTGGTTTTATCTTTCTGTTCTTTGCTCATTTTTATTAGAGGAATCACTCTTATCTTACTAATTTTCAAGAATTTTACATACATCAGCTAAGTTAACTCTCTGTCATATATGTTATAAATATTGCCTGGCTAGTCTCTTGTCTTTCAGGATAGTTCAGAATGTCTTCTGATGGAAAGAAATCTTTAGGCTTTAAACAAATACATTTTCTTCCTTTATCACTTCTGCCACTAGAAATTAATAAGGCTCTCCTTATTCCAAGATCATTTAAGTTTTATCTGTATTTTCTTCCCTGTCACTGGTTTTCGAAGGGTGTGGTATTTCTCCGAAGTCTGCCAGGAGGGGAACTTGGCCATTTGCCTTCAGAAAAAAAGCAGCGGAGATTCGTTAAATATAGATTGGTCATTGGGTGAAACCACCCAGAGTGTCCTAGAAAGGGGAAGAGAGAGATCTTACATGTTTACTATCTACCAAATCCTATCCCGCGTCCAGTAACTCTGTTAACTTGCTCTTCAAATAGAAAAAGTTTCAAATGGAGAAAGTTTTAACATTAGGTGTATGTTTAAATATTAAACTCTGGGATGAGACGACTCCTCGCCTTGGCCAGAACAGAAGCTTTGGACAGCAAAGACCTTTGTTTTGTTCACTGGTGAATTGCAAGCATGGTGCATGGTACGCAGTGGGTACATGACAAATGTGTTGAAGGACCTAGTGTTGAGTTATGTGTCTGCCGGGTGTTAGGTGGGAGAACCAACGGTGGTGAGTTCTGGACTTCCCTGCTTCATATTAAAGAGCTGCAAAGGAAGAAAAACTCTAAATGAAGGCAGAAACTAAACTTCAGTGTTACTTTTCTGTCGACTGCAGAGATTTTGATCTGAGTGTAAAGGTAAAACTGCCTCAAACCTGGCACAGTAAGACATGGTGCTGAAGACTGGAAAACATTCAGCGAGAAAATTCTGTCGGGCATACAGTAAGCAAAACAGCGGCATCCACCCGCCAAGAGAGATAAAAGACACTACCCTCCTTCATTTGATGCTATGGCGCTTGTCCAAAGCAGTAACAATCAGATTTGGCTTTATTTGAACATGACAAGGAAGAAACAGTTCTCAAGAAGATTCACTTTCACTGTGGGGGCAGGGTGGAGAGCGTTCTGTGCAATAACGGAAAAATCAATTATTTTTCAATCAGATGGAGTGTTCTCACAAATTCAAGGCAGAGAACAGCATGCGATGTGCCTTCATGAGAACGATGGCCACGAGGGAAAGAGTTTAGGATTGTAATTCCAAGGTTGCTTTCAAGACCGGAGTGTTGTTCCTGTAAGTGTGCTTGTGTGTATACAGTGGCATGTACTGAATGTACACCATTCTGCCCAACTGGCCTCCCCCAAATCCCATCCTGTTTAACTTGCCTCCCATTTGGCTATGATTTTCTAAGTAACACACTAAAACCCTCTCTTTACAGCATGTTAACATATAGGTAACACATATACATACAAAACACTAATCCTTCTTGTTAACAAAATTTATAATATATCATATATAATACATATTTATACCTATTAACAAGAGAATAACCAAGAAAGTAGAAAGGGTAAAGAATCTGGACAAAATTCAAAGTTAAATTCTAATTTTAAAGTTTTTGATCAATATTAAAGATTGGAAAATCAGCTCTTGGAAAAAGATCCAAGGAGAGTGTGAAAGTTGGAAAGATGGTCTTCAAGTCTGCATAGGGCCGGGCAGAAACAGCACCCTGGGGAAATCTGTGCACCCACAATTTCTTTCACGTGTAAGGCTAGAGCACAGAGCCCAGAATGTACAACCACTAAAGTCTGTTTACGATATTTCCAAGGTGAATAGACGTGAGGGTATCCACTCTGTATAAACCTACAGGTTGGGTATCAACCTGACATATCCCATGTACACCAGCCTCCAGAAAGGGCCCCAGGTTCACGATGAGCATTGTGTGCAGACAGACAGCGTGCTGGCTGTCTGACGGCTGGAACTGCACCCCTTCCTGGTGTGTTCCCAGATCCGGGTACAGACTGAAGTTCCAGAATGTGAGGAATGAAGGCTCTACCTGGCTGCCAGCAGTTCACTGACAGGTTATCCCATTAAAGTAGTTAGACAAACTGCCAATTCCTGGTGCCCTGTGGCCATTCCCGTGTTTTCTAGAGGGTATCGTTTCCAACTGACCCAAAAGAGAGCTGTCAATGCCTAACTGTGGTCAGAATTGCCCTGGTGCGTCAGAGGAACAACACTGGACCCTGCGATGCTCCAGCCCCCTCCCCATCTGGACACCTCCCTGGTTAAAGTGTCCCATAACTAGGTGGAGTTTGGGAAGGAAAGAGCGTGATTACCGTGTATGTCCGAGGAAGTGGCAAGTGTACAATTCAAATGTCTCCAGCTTTCTGGGAACACTTCTACTTAGAAAATCAATCACACCCACAAAAATATTTCCAACGTTCTAACTTTCATATCCTAATTGATGAGATGACTATCTAGTTTTATTTGTGCTGAGATCTGTTTCCTCCCCAGAGGGTGACCTATTTTTTTTTTTTTTTTTGTCTTATGCCAAGAAAACCATAAGAAAAATGCTGACCTATGAAGGTTACACATCATGCTTAATCACCACTTTAAATTAAAATAACATAAAATAGAGCATTCACTGGGTCACTCGGGCAGAACATAACCTCCCAAGCAACAGACACACCTACTGAGACACACTTGAAATTTCTAAGGAGTCTGGTTCCCAGCTGTGTGTCAAGAGCCAAACCATGACATCAGGTCTTGCGTTGCCCCGGAGAAACTTAGGGCAGGGCTGAAACAGCATACTGAGCCTGCCAATCTGAGATTTCCCAAGAGCTGTCTTAGCTTTTCACTATACCAAACTGTCAGAGATAGAAGCCAAGATTTGCAGTGACTGCCGTGATGGATCTCCTCTCCTCCTTGCCCTCCAATTATGACTTTGGGGAACAATACCTGCCCAACTAGGATTCCAAAAGCTCACTCCTCAAAGACTGTTGGAGGGCATTATGCTAAGTGAAATAAGTCAGAGAAAGACAAATACTGTATGATTTCACTTACATGTGGAATCTAAAAAATACAACTAATAAATATAACAAAAAAAGAAGCAGACTCACAAACATAGAGGACAAACTAGTAGTTACCAGTGGGGAGAAGGAAGGGGGGAGGGGGAGGGGAGTAAGAGGTACAAACTATTAGGTATAAAATAAGCTACAAGGATATATTGTACAAGATGGGGAATATAGCCAATATTTTATAATAACTATAAATGGAGTATAACCTTTAAAAGTTGTGAATTACTATATCGTACACCTGTAACTTATATAATATTGTCTAGCAACTATACTTCAATAAAAAAATAGATAGATAGATTTTTAAAAGAGGGTAAGTATTGAAGCCAGAAGGGGGAAAAGGTCAGCAAAGTTTTCCTCTTCTTTGGCTTGGCTCAGCCAAATGAAAATCTCTCAAAAAACAATTGCTTACTTTTTTCTGGTTTCTTCTGATGGGGTAAAGCAGCTGTGCCCGTGAGAAGGCCAAACAAAGGGCCATGAGAAAAATTACCCCTGGAAAGGGGATGTTAGTAAAACAATCTCAACAAGTTACATGGGCTTTCTAAAGCCTAGGAATTCCATAATCCGTTTTTAAGACCAAATCATCTAAAAGCGCTGTCCAACTCCATCACAACCCGCGGTTACCTCTTCCTGCAGTCTCTGGAAATGTCTCTCCCCTGTTTCAAATCCTTCAGTGGCTCTCAGAATGCAACCCTTCCCTCCTTCTCTGGGCTCACATCTGGCATCTTCTCCCAGTGCAGGTGTTCTCAACCAGGGCATTTTCGTCCCCTCAAGGGACACTGGCCAATGTGTGGGGACATTTTTGGTTGTCACAGCTGAGGTTGGGGGAGAGAGATACTACTAAACACTTCCAAAACAGAAGACAGCCTCTCACTACAAAGGATCACCTGGTCCAAACATCAACAGTGTCAAGATTGAGAAATCCTGCTCCAGCCACACCAAACTATGTTGTTCTCTACACACGTCAGACTTTCTCATATGCTTTTGTGCCTCTACATAGGTTGTTTCCTTTACCTGGAATGCCCTACCCTACTTCTGTGTCCAAGAAATGATCATGTATGGTACAGAATCCAACTCAAGATGTCACCTCCTCTATACTCTCCTATCCAGATCCCCCAAAGTTGGGTGTCCCTTCTGTGCTTCCACAGCTTCTGGTACATGCCTCACACTAGCCACAGTGCCCCCAAATCGTCTGTCGCCTGCTGAAGGTAAGACCTAAGCCCCATTCATCGTTTATCCCCAGAGTGCCCATCCGGTAATCAACTGCTCCATGCTGAATCAATCGGGGGATAAAGTGGAAATGTTGCAGACGCACCCAGGACTCTCTGGCAACAATGTCTAAGGGACAAGAGTGTCCCCAACACCAAAAAGAACAACAGCAAACATTGATCAAATGCTTATAATGTAGACATGGACTATATTAAACACTGGTACACATATTAATTCACTTCATCCTTATAACAATCCTGTGAGGTGGGTACCATTATCATCAACATTTTACAGATGGGGAAGCTGAGGCACAGAGCACTTAAGCCACTTTCCCAAGGTCCTCAAAGCTAGTATCTGTAAGAGCTGATATTTAAACGCGGGTAGTCTGGCTCTAGAGCCTCAGTCTTCCAATATTCATGCCAAGGCAATTACACTAACAACCAATATTTCAGCTGCTCAGAGGCCTCTGATAAACACAGCTGACACCTTTGGAAGACTACACCACCACCAGTCCCTGTGACGCTGCCTGACAACACTGCTTGCCAACCTCTGGAATGCTCCTGGCAGGAGATGCAACCTCCTCACACCACAGAAAGTTATCCCATACCCAGGGTAATAAATCATGGTACCATAAAGACACAAAGGATGAGCCTCCAAAGTACCTCTTACCTTGTTCATGCTGTAGGGACTGCAGCAAGGGATTAGACATGTCACAATGCAAGGCAGCTCTTAAAGATTCACCTTGGTCCCGTAGACCTCACTTCCTGAAGCAGACAGCTGCACTGCAAAGACAAAGAGGATATCCATCAGCCGGCGTTCAGGAAGACCCAGAGCAGTCCCATGTCCAGTGGAACTTTCTGCCATGATAGCAAGGCTCCATGGCTGTGTTATTCAATATGGCAGCCACTGGCCACATGTGGCTACTGAGCGCTTGCAATGTGGCTAGTGCAACTGAGCGCTGAATTTTAACTTTTATGTAATTTTAATTAAAGTTCAATGTAAATAGCCACATGTAACGGTTAGTGGCTACTGTACTGGACAGTGCAGGTCTAGAAGAGTCCAATCAAGAGTCTTGAGGCCACAGACACTGGGCACGCCAGTGTCCAAGGGAAAGCTGGATATTATATGCTCCGAGTCACTGCAGGTACACAGGGACAAGGACACTCATTCATTTGATAATTATTTTTTGAGTACTTACTAGGTGCTGAGTACTGAGGATATAGTGACCAGTAAGCCAGAGAGGTCAGTTATGTAAGGGTTTCTAGTGCAGGCTTTGGCCTCCTTAGGAAGGGAAAGGATCTAGCGTGTGAGTAGCATGTATGCCAAACCTAAATGCCTTCCGTGCTGCCCACAGGAATAAAGGAACAGACCAGCTGGGACTTCCCTGGTGGTCCAATGGTTAGGTCTCCATGCTTCCACTGCAGGGGGCACGGGTTCGATCCCTGGTCAGGGACCTAAGACCTTGCATGCCTCATGGCATGGCCAAAAAAAAAAAAAAAAAAAGGAACAGACTAGCATTTGCTAGAGCCTGATTGTACCACTGTCAGAGCTTAATAGCTAGAAGCTTTCACAGAGCTTTTTGGGAGGAAGTGTACCATAAAAGAATTCAGGAGTTCTGTACTGTGGGCCTAATGAAGCAGATGACCCAACATCTCCTCAATAAGGAAAGGACCCTTAAGGAAATAAGGGTCCACGTTTTTATCCACACTATTGGTTCTTTAGGTAGGTTTTTTGATTCATTTGAATTACATTTTAGAATTAAACAGTCACTGTTCACTTCCAGGATTCCTAATTTGTCAGATATTAAGAAAAAATACAGAAAGAAAATATCTTCAACCACATAATTGGATTTGTAGCCTTTTCCTTTGAAAGATGTTTCTGGGTGGATTTGAGAGGAGAACAAAACATGTAAGGTGTCTTATAATCACCTTATTTCTGTATTATTTTTTTCAGGTTGCATCTAGGAAGGATTTATATATCTCAACCTTTCCATAAAGACTGGAATTTGAGGTTTAAGCGGAACCGCAGTGCTTTAAAAAATATATTATTTTAAACTATATTAACAATCTAGAAAATGTTCAATAGAAAAAGGAAGAAGTACTCAGAATCCCACTAGCCTACCATCACCTCTGGTTCTTAGCAGCCAGCCTTGGTCTGTCGGAGAACAAGACGCATGTCTGCTAACTGAGTCGAGGGCACAGAAGTCCAAGGCTGTATTCTCCATATTAACAACTTGCACCGTTAAGAAAGTGATTTTGCAATATACGTTTTCGAAAGATAAACTCCTACTTCGCACACATTACTATTCTTTGAATACAGTATTATTATAAATCAGAAGATAGAGAGAGGAAACGGAAGATCACTCCCTGGCTATTTGAGACACAGAGATTCCAAAGAAAATACCACATTCAGTCACAGCAATGACATATTTTAACAATGATGTACCACATGGAGAGACCCTGGAATTCTGACTCTGCAGCCTAAACTACATCCAAACCCCCTCATCTGTACATGAGGCCTGAGTAATCACTGTTTCAAAGCCAAGAAAATCCAACATCTAATTCTAACCACCCTTAAAGCGACTGAAAGAAAATTCTCCATGTAACTTTTACCTTCAAATTTCCAGAAACAGATGCTAGTGAATTTCTGGGTTTTAAAGTAGAATTCTATACATGTTAATTCCTTTTTTTGACATGTGTATTTGATCTGCTTAAAAACTACAGCCCAACACTTAACTGGGAAGTTTGTCCAAAAGCCTGGCAGAGATGCCTGATGTCACAATTCCATTCAAATGGACACAGTGGTATCAACACAGGAAAGGTGGGCACAAGGAAATAATAACAAACAGACAAGGATTCTTGAACATAATTTCCCCAAGGAAATCCCACCCAGCTCCAATCATTCCACCATCCCCATTCCCTCAGAACTTGCTTATATATAGTTTGCACTCAACTAATTTTGGATCCTCTCATGTTCCCCACCCTCACCAAGTGTTCCTGTCTCATTTTCATGTATGTTGGTTCTATAACAAAGTCAGAATAAAAACTCTTCAAAGGAAATATTAGTCACCTAGAAAGTTCTTAATAAATATTATGAATAGATTTTTTTTCTTTGCTCTCACTCATAAAGCCTAGGATGATGTCATGACTCTTAATGCAGGACCTTAAAAACAATGTTGATAATTGTTGCAAATTGCCTTCAGGGTTTTCTTAAAAGGGGAAAATCTTTTCATGTCCAGGATCATAAATCTTAAAAAAAAACCTGAATACTTTACAGCTATGCAGAGCTCGAAACTGTACAATGCACTTTTATATTAATACTCTTATTTAGTACTGAGATCAATCTGAGTGGTAGTTTTCCTAATTAGGACACCAGATGCAGAGAGGAAAAAGAATTCTTCTTAGTCATGCTATAGTAGGCAGTAGACCCTGGGCTGGAAGTGACTTCCCTTAAAGATACTACAGAATTAAAATATGTTCAAAGACCACCAATAAAAAACCTCTCCCAGGGCTTCCCTGGTGGCGCAGTTGTTGAGAGTCCGCCTGCCGATGCAGGGGACACGGGTTCGTGCCCCGGCCCGGGAAGATCCCACATGCCGCGGAGCGGCTGGGCCCGTGAGCCATGGCCGCTCCAAAAAAAAAAAAAAAAAAAAAACCTCCCCCAATAAAACACACATACACACACTCAAAGACCACCATTAACACAAAACACCTCAGCAAATGGATGACAGAATTAGAAATTGGGTCAGTTTGCTTCTGGACAGCAACAGAGAAGACCGGTCTTATTCCATGAAGTTCTTTTGATCTCCTTTGAAACACAGAGAACCTCGTTGTTTTATAGCCAATTCAGCTTATAAAGAAGCTTAGAAAAATCCACAGCTTAAAAAATGAGGCTGCCTCTTAAGTATAAAGCCTTGGAGGAAAAGATACCAGAGTTACCATAGTGGAATTAAGGGAGTTTTCTTCTTTATTCTATTTTTCAGTGTTTTTTTCTTTCTTTTTTTTTTTTTTTTTGCGGTATGCGGGCCCCTCACTGTTGTGGCCTCTCCCGTTGCGGAGCGCAGGCTCAGCGGCCATGGCTCACGGGCCCAGCCGCTCCGCGGCATGTGTGATCTTCCCAGACCGGGGCACGAACCCGTGTCCCCTGCATCGGCAGGCGGACTCTCAACTACTGCACCACCAGGGAAGACCTCAGTGTTTTTTTTTGGTTCAAGAAGCTGGATTCTCCTGATACTAAGCGAAAGGAAAGCACAGATGCCTTTCAAGGGTGGCTGGAGAAAGCCCATCCCAGAGACCAACTCGTGACTTCCACTCAGTCACTCCTAACAAGGTTGGTTCAACAAAGCCCAAGGTCAAGCTGAGGCATCTAAAAGGTTAATGAAATGCAATTCGTCTTTCCAGGCGGGTAAAGAAGTGTGGGTAAGCAGGGAGGTGGTGACAGGGAACGTGTAAGAAGAAGAGAGCAAAGAGAGAATGAAAAGAAAAGGTGAAGGCTACAAAGAAAGGAGAAAAGCAAAGGGCAGGCGAACCAACAGAGCCCTGGAGACAGATTCAGCGATGTGGCCGAGTGCCCCTCGCCAGCTGGTCCTCACTGCGGAAGGGACCCAGAGACTCAGGCTTCTGATGACAATGCCGCATCCTATGGCTTCTCTGGGATTATACACTCTCAGGGCCCGAGTGTCAGCAAGTGGGAGCTGGAGTAAAGTTAAGCCTGGGCCTACCTGTTTCACCACTATTTATTTACCACCAGTCTCCACCTACCACAGAGAAAAGCCTATGTCACCTGGATCACTGATAATGGAGTAGAGAGGTATATGGTGAGAACAGCAAAAGCCAACTTTATTCTCTTCTCCTTACTCTAAAGAGAAGCTTAAACATGTCAAAGGGCTCTGTGTGTGTGTGTGTGTGTGTGTGTGTGTGTGTGTGTGTGTGTGTACTGCGCTATTTCTTGGCCCTTGAAAATACAACTAATACTTACTACCCGTCAATGGAATATGATGAACTGGGCTTTTCTCCCCACTCCAACTCCCACACCCCCTACCAAGATGCTCATTCTAGAAGCCTTTCGTGATACAACTCAAAGCCGGGTAGCTCAGGCACTTCTATGGGAAACACGTCAACAGGAGCCAGCCATTTATACCTCACAGCATCCAAGTTCCTTCTGGCTTTTACATATAACACACCCTGAGGTCAGCCTGTGGAATGGCCTCCAGTCCCTTCCCTCCCACCGCTGAATCCAGCATCCTAAACTCAGGGCTGCAGCATGAGGACCCAGAAGCTTGTGGGGAAGGAATAAGGGAATAAAAAGATGAACAGATTTTGGAAAGAAAGGGAGAGCAGGCAAGGTGCTAAGAGTCTAGAAGAAATTCCGTAAATCTAGGACTTAGCAGCTTGGGAAACCGCATGAACAGATGAGAGGAAGAGCCCTAATACCCTCCACCTCGGGGGAGTAAATTTCATGGGCTGCAGTAGTTCACATGTCTCTGAAGCCAAGTCCTGACCACCTTCAAGTGGAGTCTCCTCGTGCAAAACCGGAAAATGTAAAACCATTTGATTACAGACAGTCCAATCCCTCCCTTCCACAACAAGGGGTGTGGCGCGGGGATTAAAGGATCCAAAGGTGAAGCAGCCAACAGACCCCTGTCCCCTACCCTGAATGCGCACACACCTCCCAAGTGGCTGTCTCCTTCCGCTCTTCCCGAAGAAGCAGCAGAGGGACCAGAGCAATGCTCCCTGAGGAACTTCTTGAAGGTCCTTCTCCATCCTCAGGGTTCCAGCAGACACGTGGCTCTGGTGCTTCAGGACCTCTGTGCCCTTGTCACCGCCAGCTTTAGGCAGCAAACATGCCAGACCATGGTTCTGCCCCAAGAGACAGGACAACGCTGGCCACCCTGCCTTCACTGCGTGCCACAGAAAACATACGACCCTAGCCAGAAGGATGAACATCTGGCCACCGAGCATCATCAGAAGTCTTCTTCTAGGCAATTTGAAAATTAATATTCTGAAATACTAACTAGCCTGTGAGCTATATTTCAACAGGAAACTGTGATAAGGAAGAGGAAATGAAAGGATTACAAAGGACAGAGACACTCCTGGTTAACACACAAAAATTGCCTTGAGAGCCAGACGGGGAGTAGCAGAGGGCTAGCAGTACACTGCCAAGGGGTAGAGTGTCAGCTGCTTTCAGATGACCGCTTCTGGCATGTATGCTGGGGGTTCCCCGTACGTAGTCAAATCCTAAGTCAGGATATCTAAGTTCAGCGCTATCACTCTATAAAAGATCAATTTCAGTGATTTAGGAGTATCTTAATTAAAGGCACAGTACAGAAGAGCTCCCAAGAGGGGGACTGGTTCAGCCTGCTTCTCTTGCCTGGGTGGCTATTTAAACCAGAGGACACAAATTCAGATGCCTAAGGGGTCAAGAAAGAATGACATGAGGGAATAGGCCAGAGAAGACAATGCGGGGTAGGGGGACTGGAGAGTCTGCCACTCAGGTGTAGCTCCAAGGAGGTAAGAACAAGGTACACGGCCCCAGAGCTGATATTCAAGAAAGACAAAAATATTGAGAGATTACGTAAAATCACATGCTTTTTCAATGTTGGCAATTGAGGTTAATACTTTGGAAATCCCGTACGGGTAGGTCAGGTTGTATCTGTTATTTGTACACCTTTCATGTCGGTCGGGGGATTCTTTGTCCCTTTAAATCTCCAGGGCTGGTGGCTCCCAGCCTGTCTCCTGACCCTCTAGGTTTGTACTGCTGTGGCTTCCCTGGAACCACACCAGTGTGAATGTCAACTCTGCCTCTTGGCACTAACCTTCTCCGAGTCTCTATTCCTTCATCTGTAAAATCTGGGGAAATTCTTTATACCTCCTAAGATTATTTTGAGGATTAAATGAAAACATGAAGAAAGTACTGTATGCATGGTGTTAAAAAAGATGAGGCTCTTCTCCTCCTCCTGTTTCCCATTACCATTCAGCACCACCTCGTTCTGCTTGTAATTGTACGTAGGTGTTCACCTCTCAATTACCCTACTGGATTATAAGTATTTCAAGGGAAGAGATTTTGTCTGTTTTATGCCCAAATAACCAGCACTTATCCCACTGCCTTACATGCAGTAGGCACTCGATATATGCAAAATTTAATTATAATGTTGTTATGGACTGAATGTGTCCCCCCAAAATTCATATGTTGCCTAATTCCCAGTGCGATGATATTTAGAGGCAGGGCCTCTGGGAGGTAATTAGGTTTGGATGAGGTCATGAGGGTGGAGCCCCCATTATGGGATTAGTGCCATTATAAGAAGAGATGCCAGCGAGCTCACGTGTGTGCATGCATTCTCTCTCTCTCTCTCTCTCTCTCTCTCTCTCTCTCTCTCTCTCTCTTCCTCTCCTCGCCATGTGAGGATATATTAGGAAGTCAGCTGTCTGGAAGAGAGCCCTCACTAGGAACCAAATGGGCTGGCACCTTGATCTTGGACTTACCAGCCTCCAGAACTGTGAGAAATAAACTGCTGTTTAGCTTCCCAGTCTACGGTATTCTGTTACAGCAGGCTAAATTGCTGGTGACAAACATTTAGGAAGATCTTCCTTAAATCTGGCACCAACTGAGCCTTTTCTTCTCATTTTATGTTCTTCCGATGCTTTAATGACAATATCTATATCTACTCCTCACTTGGCCAGAATATTTTGAGACCAAATGAAAAAACAGGTTCAAATTAAGAATGAAATACTGAGGAGTTTTCTTTTAAGAAGTGTGGCATCACTTTTAGGTCAGCAGCATACTATTTGGGCACTCTTTGCATGCTTCAGAAGAAAAAAATTAAACATAAGCAATTTCATCACCCTACTAATAAATAAAGAATCATGCCTTAATTTTAGCATCCTCAACTCACGTTTGCCAACAGCGTATGTCACTGCCGGCAGTGTACCTGGTGGCTGGCCACAGGTGGAGGCAAATCCCCAATCCATTTGTCCACTTTGGATTGAGACGGCTGACTTGTATTCCTCTAGGACAAAGGTTTACTAACCATGACTGACTTACCCAGGTTTCTTTGATGTTATGCTGAAAGAATCCCAGAGACCTTCAAACAATCTCAGCTTCCTTCTCCCTTGGGGGGTTTGCTGAACAACTCAGGCAAACACATTTCCTGTGATTTGGTGAGAAGCTAAAATAACTCAACAGACAGCCTAGTCAGCGGGGGACTTCAGAATGACCCACTGAAAAGGAAGACGATGGAAATCACTATGAAGCTATCTCTTTCCAGAAGCTCAAGGGGACCAGCTATCTCTCCAATAAAAGGTTTCTAATTAAGGGATTTAAATATTCTCAATAATACCTTGAGGATAGATAGGTCGTAGTGAGAGGCAATTGCCTTATTGGGAGCAGAGCGCTTACAGTGAAACTCATGTGTTTAGCAAGTCAGACTGGGTGTGATGCCTTGTTCCTCTGGGAAGAAACAATCCTCAAGCTCAATTTGCCACGATGGGCCCCTGTCGAAAGCAATCTCAGGGATTCTCTGTTGACCTCTGCTTCCCTGAGGCTCACATTCTGTCCTTTCCAACACCAGCTTCTCCGCAGTGTGGCTTGTTCTTTGTGAGGGCACCCTGTGTCCTAAAGTTTGCTTCTGCCAGGGCCCTGGGGCTCTCAGTGCTCTCAAACGAGTTTAGCGTCAAAATAACTGAAGTTCCCACACCTTGCAGGTAGTGTAACTAGGGAGCCCACAGCCATTCAAACAACAGAACACCGGATGCCCATCTCCCCAGCCCTGTGCCCCAAACACTCACACTCAGAACCCGATACAGACTCTGCAGGGAATTCATCTTGCTGCTGTGGGCCAACAGCTCCTGTGGGAGTATAAACACCACAGCCCCTAGAACCTATGGCCAGGTCTGTGGCATCAGCGTCTTCCGGCACCTGGTATCTCCCTTTCCCGCCTTCGAGCTCACGATGCACTTATTATTTTCTATTTCATCCAACATACCTAAGGATTTTGGGGGTGGGTGGAGTGGGGCTGGGGGTTGGACGGGGGCCAGGCTGCAGCAGCTCAGGATACTGTTCTGTCACAAATTCCAGTTTGGGGGTTCCCTAAACGCAATTCTGCCATATCCAGCCGTCCCCTCTGTGGCCATTTGGCTGTAATTCAGGCAAGAGCTAGAAATTTGTTCTTTGTAGCATACGCCGTATTGTCGTGACTCACACCCTGACTTTTCCTCATAGCAGAGCGATGCTGGGTGAAGAAGCGCTTAAGGGTCAGGCCAGGTATTGAGAGATGTGCCTTCAGCCAGCATCAGCGGCGCAGGAAGTTACCCCAAGGAAGCAGTCACCGCCCTGCACTCTCTGTACCCAGCTAGGTTAAGTCTGTCCTGGGTTCTGAGGAAAGGAATGTGCCTGACGTCAACTTTTCAACGATCTAGAGCTGGATGACCGCACACTGACGTTTTGGTAGCACGAGAGAGGCAAAGAGGACGAGAAGGGAGACTAGGATGTAACCACATCCCCACATCACACCCGTGGTCTGGACAGGGGCCTCATCCTCCCACAGCAGCCCAGAGAACAGCCACAGAAAACGGCTCCAGCAGCTGACCTGGAGGCCTGGTCCCCGGGGGATCCTCTGATCTCATTACGGCAGTGGACACTAGTCCTCACAAAACAAACAGAGGAAATTTATGGCTGCCTTAGCCTGTGGAGAGCTCCACATTCCTTGCTTAACGAGAGTTCCAGCTTCGGAGACCACAGCCACTGGGATTGGGGAGGATGTCTGCTTTGCTCCAAAGAAAGAACTGTGGTCCTGCCTCTTCCCCTCTTTCTGGGGCTGGAGAGGAAGGAGGTGAGCCTGGCGAGAGCCACTGAACTGGTGGCCTGGGGCTCTGCTCGGTCTGGGAAGAGAAGTTCCCTTTCTCCGTAAGTCAACACCCCCAGGCGCAGTCAGTGGAGCCATTTGCTCTTGAATAGCCCTGGGAAAGCGCAGCTTTGAAGGGTTCCACCTGCTAAGGCCAGAAGCCCAAGAGAGAGGCTGTCCTGTGTAACAAAACGCCAGGTTGTCTGGTGGGAAAATTTCTTCCCTAAAATACCCTTGCTTGAGCCTTCGAAAACTTTACCTAACTTGGGGTTCCCACTTTTAGAATAAATGGCAGGAGGAAAAATGTTATTTTATACCCTTTAAGTCCATCTCAGACGTAACTGAGCACCTAGACTAAGAGGTAGAGGGTGAACCTCCAAACCAAAATACGAACAGACAGGTGGTTCTGAGTCGGGGTGATTCTACCCACCAGGGGACACCTGCAGTGCATGGAGACATTTTTGGTTGTCACGACTGGAGGAAGGTGCTACTGGCATCTAGTGGGTAGAGGCCAGGGATGCTGCTAAATATCCCACCAGGCACAAAACGGCCCCCACAATGAGAATTATCTGCTCTAAAATGTCAACAGTGCCGAAACTGAGAAATTCTGTTGTAGAAGGAACACTCAAGGAGGTGTGTAGGTTTAAAATAATGACAACTCTTAACCTCATTACGATAATGTGGATATCACGCAGTCAAAATGTGTACAATTCACCAGCACAAAAACTTACCAGTTCTCTCTTCGAGTAAAATAAATGAACACTGCCTTGTAACTACGCAGAGTCAGATCATTAGGGCTGCCTAGAAAACAGTGGGGTAGCTTCAGTTTTGGACCATATGATCAGCACCATCACGAGCGCTCTGTTTATTCCAGGTAAAGGTGTGATCTGCGCGCTTAGCGTCATAATTCCGGGGTGAGTGCTAACAGAAAGAATTCATGAGCTCAGTTCCACGATTACTAAAACCATACGTGTAACTTGAGTAGACCTAGGTCTGGGGAAGAAAATGGCAAGATATCTCAACTCTCAAAATACCAACATATATGAGGAACCGTGGTGACGTTGACCTACATTCCGGGGAGGTTCAAAAAAAACAGCTGCATAGTAGGACACTAAATAAATGCAGAATCGCAGAAAGGTACCGTAATGAAAACCATCATGGTGCGTATTTTGGAATTCTCCCATTTCTAATTTTCTGTCCCTGTTTCAAAATATCCCCTTTCTCTACATAGCATACTTTCATCATATCTGATGTAAGAATGTATATTTCAATAATCCACTCATCATTCTCTCATGAATTCTTTTATTCCCGCAAAAGAAGGAAAAATCCCCATCCAAGCACGGTGCACACATGTAAGCAAATCTGAAGAAGCAGGAGGAAAAGAATTTCATGAATGAGCAGGAGACAGTTTTTTAATGGAATGTTTTAAAGGCTTGTGGTATAAACAAAACGGATTCACTAAATGTTTATACTGTTTACCATGATGTAAGAGCTGGGCTTTTTTTTCCCCCCATGTTCCAGAAGCAAGAGGAAAGTGAATACCTTGGTAGGGAAAAATGATACCTTCCTTGGCATTTCAGAACCATTGCTCAATGCCTCTTGAACAAGGGAAGGCACCGTAATGACTTTATTTTACCTACCGCAACTATGGGCCACTTCGGAGTCATTCTCCACCATATCCCACTTTCCTTCCTCCACTCCAGCCCTGCTACATCATCTCTGGAAACCATTAACCAAGAGTCCTGTTGCAATTTTCCTCTCCTCCCTGCCCTGCTGCCTCAGTCATGCTGGAGTCGGGACAAAGCCAACTTGTATTACATCACAGAGCCAACTCCTTTATCCGTAAACCATCTTGGTGGTAGTTTACCACTACTGGAACCCAAGGCTGTCAACAGTGTGGTCTTTGTTTGGTGGGTGTTGCTTGAAAAATTAAGGAAAAAAAAAAAAAGGAAGTTCCCCCATACCTCCTTCCTCGTTTAAATACAGGCAGTGGGCTCCGGCACCTCTGCAGCCTGGCTCTACCCCGCCGTGTAAGCTAGACATTACCTTATACACAAATGAATCTCCGCATTCCTCAGCCTAGCTGCTTCCCTGCACACTCTACCTTCCCCTCCTCTTTCCTCTGTCCCCACCCTCCTTTTTTTTTTTTTTTTTTTTCCTCCAATTTCCACTGCCTCACTGTGTTTTTGTGTAAATGATCTCACATGACTCAACAAATCCATCTGCCTGAAGCAGGCCAAGTCTGGAGCCCTCCCAGGAGGGAGGAGAAGAATTGCTTTGTGGAAAGGACCTGGAGCATTGCCCTTTCTCTGGCTCGAATTACCCGCCTGTCAGGCCTGACGGATTTGGCTAAAAATAAAAGGAAGCGGGCCGTGAAAAGCAGATGAATGGGCTCAGCAGTTCCTTAGATAACATGGGCCTGCTGTGGCCCCAAAGCTCCCCAAACAGAAACTTCAAATGCTGGGCTTGGGAGGGCAGGGATGGGGCGTCCAAGTGAAAGTGGAGGGGGTGGGACAGGGCCTGGGGCTTAGAATTCTGCCTGAGGACTTTGTGTGTGTGTGCGCGCATGTGTGTGTGTATGTATGAGAGAGACAGAGACGGAGAGACAGAGAGAGATACTCATATAAAAAGGTCCTCGTAAACACACTAGAGTTTAGTGGAGTGGAGGCTTGGCTCATTAAGGAAAAAAAGGAAGAAAAAAATGTTTCCACTACAAAACTACCCTTCTCCCTACCTCCCAACACCAGACATTTTTAAGCCTCCCTATGATGTCACTTTTGCATCCGGAGCCAGCAAAGAGCTCAAATCTTTCTTGTGAGTGGATGCCCAGCGCCCGCCCACCCGCAGTGGGTATTAAGCACTTAGGTTGGCAATGTAATGACACACTGTAACCATCTGTAATATGAAGCAGTCAGCAAAGCCCTGGCTCCGGGAGCTGTTTCTCCCGACCATTAACCATATGTTTGGCTCCCCAGCTAGCCTAGCAAGTGCGGTTCCAGCTCACCATCTGGTTTCTATCCACACAAGCAACTGCAAAGCACAGACCATCTCCCTCTGGAGCCGTGTGTTTCTTTTTCTCTCTTTTCCGTTCTGCCCTTCCCCTTTCCGCCTCCCAGCTCCTTCGGTTCCCTCGGCTAAAGAATTCTCTGCCATTCATCACGTGCAAAGAAAACTTTACCTGGCGGCAGCGGCAGAGCCATTAAGAATGCACAGCTGTATTGTAAACACGCCAGAGGGCCGGTTCCCATCCGCATCCGTGGAACGCGGTCCCTACCCCCTTCCTCATCTCCTATTGAGAGCTGACACTTGATCCAGGATGTTAAAAATAGGTACATTCTTGACAGATCCAGGGGTTGTTGTGGTGCCCTTCACACTCACTCCAAATTCTGGGAGTGGGGCTTTAAAACACACACACACACACGCGCACACACACACACACACACACACACACACATCCCTAAATTTGCCTCAACATTCAATCCGCATTACATCAGTCTCACCCAGATGACATACCGGCTGCAAATAACCAAGTCAACGAAAGGATTCTATTCCTTTCTCTGCCCTAAAGGATTCGATCCCAAGTGTGTATTTTTCTTTCTTTCTTCTTTCCCTCCAGAGCCCAAACTGAAAGAGATGATGCTTCGGAAGAATAAGAGCACACAGCCTTTTTCAACAAACTGATAATTTGCAAAACTTAGGCTTATTTACATTGGCATTTTAATAGTATACAGTCATGAGATGGAACAGACTACTGGAATTCAGATGCTTTTCTTGCAAGATCTCCGAAGTATTTATCCCAGATTTCCTCCTTCACGTGATTTCAGGTACTTTATAAGTTTTTAAAAATTTAAGAAGAGACATTTGATAAACAGAAATTAGATCATTTTCCCCTCCCTACAAAAATTATATGTGCATTACCAGCCCATTTTACTGAATTAGGAACTTAAAGATAATTCTTTCCCACATCTTAAAAAAAAAAAAAGCTGATTTCTCACATACCAAGAACAAAAGGAAGAATATCACTAAAAGGTGATTAAGCAGAATGTCAGATTTTATCAACGTGGCAGAGCTACAGAGGTTCTGTCAGGGCAGCACTGTTTATTCAGGGTAACAAGGGTACCAGGAGGCCACTGCCTGGGCGGACGTCTTACACCCACTGTCTTTGTCAGCCCTAGTTTCATAATCTGAGATAGGTCTTTTGTTTGCTATTTCTACGAATAAGGGACATTAAAGTTCTGCTGCATATAGGTTTTAGAGAATGACAGAAAAAAACTTTCAATTTCAGAAGGCTTAAATTGTCTACAGAAGACGTGTTCCATTAAATGCTGTTTTAACCCCCAAATCATAGTACAAACTTAAGATGAATTACCATGATTACAATATCACTAACAAAAACAAAGAAAAACGATCAATTCACAGCTTCAACATTTTCATAGTTTACCTGGCTCTTTGGAGCCAGGAATCAATTTATTACATAATTACCGGTGCCCTCGGCCCCATTCTACTAGGATCCCTGGGGGTACGGGGACCCTGGGCATCAGAATTTTTGACAGCTTCCCAGCTGTAGCTATTGGGCAGCCAGAGTTGAAAAGTCTTGCTCTGTGTAAACTTCTGTGGTAGTAGAAACCACACCAACAAAACCAGAAAGAAACCTTCGGAATGGAAATGGAAATGAAACTTAGGATTAGAACAGTGGCTTTCAAACTTGTTTAGAAGTGAAATCTTCAATCAAATGAAATCTTATATGAACTCCCTGTAAACAAAAGAGTAAAAGTGGTCATGTTTATGTCATTTTATGTTCTCAGTCTATACAATATCCATAGATTTCATAAATTCAAACGTATAATATTTTAAATTGCCATAAGTCAACCAGTGAGAACAAAGAGGCCATTTTATTGAACACAGAAGTCTGAAATTGGGGTTATGGCTGAGAGGCCCAGTGCTGTCGGCCTCAGCATCCAATTTTTTGCATGGCTGATGGTTCAGATGATCAAGGGTGGATGCATGCGATAATAGCAGTTTGTGCAGTAGGATGAAATTAATTCATACATTAATTTAATAAATGTCAATTAAATGTCTAGTACACACCCTCAGGGGTCACTGGAGGAATAAATTGCAGCCTTTTCCCTGGAGAAGCCTAGTTAAGAAGACACCTAATGGCAGCACAGCAAGGCCAGCACAACAATGGAGGTACCAACCAAGAGCTTGCTGTGGGGAGATGGGGCGTAACTTCAGCAGCAGCATGGGACAATTAAGCCAGGTCCTAAAAATCTGAGTAGGAATTTTACAGCTAACAAAGAAAGGGAAGGACAGCTCAGAATGAAGGAACAGAATGTGGGGGGAAAAAAAAAAAAACCAACAGCAACAACCCATAAGTATAAATAGGTTTGGTGAGTTCTGGGGGTTATGAGAAATTCTGAGGAGAGCAGGAAGGGCTGGGATTTGAGGCTGAAAAGGGAACTGAGGCCAAGTTATAAGAAACTTTAAATGTCATGATACAGCTTAGTCCAGCACTGAGCAACAGAAACCTAAGGTGAACCACACACATAACTTCAAATTTTCTAGTAGTCACATTAAAAAAGTAAAAAGAAACAGGAGGAATTAATTTTAATGATATGTATTTAACCCAACAGATCTAAAATATTACCATTTTGACATGTAATCAATATGAAAACTATTAATGAGATATATTACATTTTTTATACTCTTTAGTTTTATCTTTTTAAATTTATTTTTTATTGAAGTATAGTTGATTTACAGTGTTGTGTTAATTTCTGCTGTACAGCAAAGGGATTCGGTTATACATATTATATATAAACATTCTTTTTTTCTTGTATTCTTTTCCATTCTGGTTTATCACAGGGTATTGATGATAGTTCCCTGTGCTCTACAGTAGGACCTCGTTGTTTATCCATCCTATATGTA
Organism: Neophocaena asiaeorientalis asiaeorientalis; assembly: GCF_003031525.2. NCBI lineage: Eukaryota > Metazoa > Chordata > Mammalia > Artiodactyla > Phocoenidae > Neophocaena > Neophocaena asiaeorientalis. The sequence continues at coordinate 4,953,073 of NW_020175672.1, read as the reverse complement.
ATAGTTTGCATCTGCTAATCCCAAACTCCCAATCCATCCCTCCCCCACCTCCCCTCTCCCTTGGTAGGCAACCACAAGTCTGTTCTCTATGTCTGTGAGTCTGTTTCTGTTTCGTAGGTAAGTTCGTTTGTGTTATATTTTAGATTCCACACGTAAGTGCTATCACGTGGTAGTCTTTCTCTTTCTGACTTATTTCACTTAGTATGATCATCTCTAGTTTCCAGCCACATACTAAGTTCTTGTAGAATAGGGCATGGGTTTTATACCTATAACACATCTCAATGTGGACTGGCCACATTTTAAGAGCTCAAGAGCCACGTGTGGTCCGTGGACACTGTCCTGGACGGCTCGGGTTTGCATGTGATCCTGCAGGCAGTGTAGACCAGTGGACTTGCTGGGATATAAAAACATATCCAATATGTTTTTAATGCTAAAATTTGTGCTTCGTGTGAAAAGTTACTGACTGTGTATTTAGTATGAGGCTGCACTGCTCACTTCCCTCTGCGGTCGAATCCAATGCCGTTCAATGAACAGGTACGAAGGACTCCCCACATGGCAGGCAATGCCAGGCACTGACAGGAAGGAGACACAATTCTTCCCTTCAAGGGGCTCAAGTACAGTGTGGGAGACAGAAAGGCAAATGACAACAGTGATGAGTGCATTAATATTGCACTGACCATCTTACGGAAAAACCCAAACAAACTTTTTGGCCAACCCAACAGAAGGCTGTGAAAGGAGGTCTCTAAAACGTTCCATAAAATACAACATAACTATTTCCCATAATATATTCAGTGGCACTTTTGAGATGGCAGGAAGTGGGGCTTTCAGAAAGTAGTTGGCTTATGAACTGACTTTTGTTTTTTGGGTTTTTTTGGGGGGTACGCGGGCCTCTCACTGTTGCGGCCTCTCCCGTTGCAGAGCACAGGCTCCGGACGCACAGGCTCAGCGGCCATGGCTCACGGGCGCAGCCGCTCCGCGGCACGTGGGATCTTCCCGGACCAGGGCACGAACCAGTGTCCCCTGCATCGGCAGGCGGACTCTCAACCACTGCGCCACCAGGGAAGCCCTGAACTGACTTTTAGAACTGATGCAGCATATGTTTTACTGCTGTGTTTGTATCTGGTCGCGCTGCATTAAGAGAATCCTGATATTCCCAGGTCACTACAGGTATGAGTCCCTGTCTGAATCCTGCTCTCTAAACTCAGAGACCAAACAGACTCAGACAGGTTTTCAGGTGAATCTCTTGCTATCTGCTATTCTTATTGCGTACCATTTGAAACTGGGAAACAAAATTGACATGAATAACACTGTATCCTTTGCCACTAGAACTCACTCTGGGAAATTTCCATATCCAAATTTTGGAAATGAGTGGATCGGAACAGCAAGGAACAGTTAAATTGGAAATCGTAACAGTTCTTTAGCAATTCGCTTTGTAATCTCGTGATATGCCTCAAACGAACCCAAAACCTTGAAAAAATGCAGACGTTAATCCCATTTCCCAGAGAGAACTCTAATTTGAAAAGATGAGTGCACCCCATGTTCACAGCAGCACTATTTACAATAACCAAGACATGGAGGCAACCTAAATGTCCATCAACAGAGGAATGGATAAAGAAGATGTGGTACACATATACAAAGGAATAGTACTCAGCCATAAAAAGGAACGAAATTGGGTCATTTGTAGAGATGTGGATGGACCTAGAGACTGTCATACAGAGACGTACAGAGACGTACAGAACAAATGTATGTATACCAAGGGAGAAAGGGGTGGGGTGGGATGAACTGGGAGATTGGGATTGACATATATACACTATTGATACTATGTATAAAATAGATAACTAATGAGAACCTACTGGATATTACAGGGAACTTTACTCAACGCTCTGTGGTGACCTAAATGGGAAGGAAATCCAAAAAAGAGGGGATATATGTATACGTACAGCTGACTCATTTGCTGTACAATATAAACTAACACAACATTGTAAAGCAACTATACTCCAATAAAAAAATTTTTAAAAAGGAAAAAAAAGACTTTTTTAATTTCAAATTTTAATTACTAACGATGACCTGACAATTACTTGATTTCTTTAATAATCAATCAAGGAGAATCCAAAATGTACAGTGGGGATACAGGACCGTAAAACAGAATGTTCACTTCTTGTACAACTGGCCACTCACCCACACAGAAGCGTACTCCCAGCGGAGGCTCCCTAGCCCTGCCCGGCATGTAACTGAGCATGCTGTATTTATCTAACAGGAGGAATTCACTTGTTCAATTTGTAATCAGGCTGGAATCTGAAAAATACTGGTACAGACTTCCTTATCGACAACTCATTTATAACACGTTCAAATATAGAAGCCAAAACAGCAGAAAACACTTAATTTCAAGGTTAACTTGACAGTCCAATTCAATGCGTCGGTGGTCCCAATGTGTGAAAATTTGGTATGTAACACATTTAAGTGCATGTTTTAAAATCATGATTATAAAAAATTGCTCTAAATATATTAAAAATAAAATGCAAATTAAATGCTTGCACAGCCCCTTAAATATCTCCAGGGAACTTCTGCAGACCAGAGTTTGAAGATGGTTAGTGTAGGGCCTTTGAGGTCAAAATGTAAATCTAAGAGCAATACTCTGCTGCCCCTACTACTTAAGGATCATCAAGTCATTCCCAAACTTTAGCTGGGAGAAGATACCATCCTTCATTATCCTAAAAAGTAGGGAAGCTGGAAAACAAAGCCACAGAAAATGTTTTAAGATCCACTAGTAAATTAGAATTAAAAAGGCTAGGACCCAAATCTGAGACACATCATTCACTTCTTAATGCTGCTCATTCACTAATTCGCTCAACAATTTTTACTGAGCACCTACTACGTGTCAGGCACTGTTCTGAGAGTTGGGGTAATCCGTGAAGAAAACAGACAAAAATCCCCTACCTTAGTGGGATCTAGAGTCTAATGGAGGGAGACAGATAAACACAAATAAGAAACATAATAAATTACTTTTGTTATAAGGTGATAGGTGCAATAAAAAAAAATGAGCTCAGAGGAATTGGGAATGGGGTGGAAGAGAAAGGCTGCAATTCTAAATAGATGTTCAGGGTGGGTGAGAAGGTGAAAATGGATCAAGGGCTCACATAAATCTTGGGCAGGCCATCAGGAGTGTGTGTGGAGGGTGTCTGCGTGTGTGTGTGTGTGTGTGTGTTACAAGAACAAAAGTTTGCATTTATCTGAAGATGAAGTGAAGTTTGGATAAGGCTTTCATTCATTTGATTTACCATTAAGAAACTTTCCTTAGCTTAATGGAATGTCCCCATTTCTCTCAGTCAGCGCAGTGAAGGACATAGTTTGTGAAAAATATTTTAAAAGTACGGCACCTTCTATGAAGAAAAAGGCCCTCTCTAAACGCCTGCTAAGCAGAAAGTGTTTGCCCCTGTCAGGGATACACTCCGCACATCCTCTAATCTGCATTATCCCCCAGCCACGTCCCACCCACACGCAGACCCCACCCGGCCAGCTCAGCAAATGCGCACCAGCTCAGACTCCTGTAGAACAATGGGGTCTTTCAGGCCTTACAATCTGGTGAAGAAACAGGCTGGAACGTCATGGGAAAAATTAGGAAATATCGGAGGAAAACAGCTCACAAAGTGAGGGGTGGAACCACTTGCTCACATGTTCTAAGTCTGGAACAAAGAGGAACAACCGTGATAGCCCCCTGCCTGCTCTGACCCTGCTCATTTCAAAAGAGAGGCGTCCTAAACCCCTTTTCTCTTCTCAGGGATTACAGCAGCAAGACGTAGACAAGACACCAGAATGAGGAATTTTCAACCTCAAGAAGCAGAGTTAATTTCAAAAGCTTTACCCTCAAGGAAAGCATAATAACCAACCCAAACTACCAGCCTTTTTGTTCAGTGATCCAGAACACCAACGCGATTACAGACCAACTGGACTTCAACCACCACACAAAGGAAAACGGGAACTCCTACCGCGATACCATGTATTTTTTAGCTCTTCCCAAGTATTCTTGCTATGAAATCTCATACAACAGCCAGCCCCACCTCAGCAGTCCTTCCTCATCACACCCAGTTTGTACCTTTCCCACCAGCCTGGCTCAATTCTCCATCTGCCAGCCTTTGCCAATAGCTGTTCCACTTGCAAATTATCAATAGCTGTCTCCTCTTACCCACCAAACAACACCTCTGTTGCCTTTAAAAAATCTCAGTTTGAGACTTAGTACTTACTGAGAAATGAATTTCCAGATCAATCCAGTACATTTGCAAACTTGTCAACAAATGTACGCTTCTGCTTTAATACGTCTTTATAATCCCACTATATTTGCCAGTGGATAAGTTAATCGGACTTTTCTAAACTTCCAAAGGAGAAACTTTGCACCATATTTCTATCTGTAAGATTTTATCAACTGTTAAGCAGTGCGGGCATGGCAGCCATCTCCCATGAGTGAATCTGATGGTCAACTATTTTGGGAAAAGACTTGTAAGTGGTTTATTATTATAAAGCATTATGCGGAAAAGTTGTTTATTTTACTCTTGGAAGGAAAAAGCAATGTGTATAAAAATCACAAAAATGTTTTAAAATGTAAAACAATTTCAAAAGAAATACATCTCATAGTGAAAATAAGAGAGAACCTTACAAAGATACCCCACAGACATGTCACCGGTATTACTCCAAGAGCCTAAGCATAAGGATCACCTTTGGGGAGAAACGATCATTTGACAGCGAGGTAGAACTGGAAGTCAGGTAGTGAACTGAGCAGAATTAAATGCAAATTAATCATGCTGGCTAAAATGCAAAGGAGGACGGTGGTGAGACACTGTCAGAGGTAAAAAGTGAGTTCAGGCCTCAGAGGTGATTCCACAGTCAGCACCCTTGTGAACTTACAGACCAAGTTCTTAAACCACTGGTTCAAACCGCAGCTCATCAGAATCACTTTGGAGGGCTTTTAAAAAGCCCACTGTGCAGGTGACATTCCACACTAATAAAATCAAATGTCTGGGGTGGGAGCTGGGCATCTGTGGTATATAAAGATCCCCAGGTGATTCCAATGTACATCAAGGTTTTAGAACCATTGTCCCAGACTCTACCCTTAGAGCACAACAACTGACATTAAAGATGGTGACGCTGACCAGTCCAGGTTAGCCGACACCGTTAAGTGGGAAATCACTCCTGTGGTTCATCTTCTTTGATTATCATAATGTGGCCTAATACAAATTTTAATTTATATTTATTTATTTTTTGGCCCTGCCGTGCAGGCTGCAGGGTCTTAGTTCCCCGACCAGACCTCGGACCTGTGCCCCCTACAGTGGAAGCGCAGAGTCCCAACCACTGGATCGCCAGAGAAGTTCCAATTACACAGTTTTTAAAAGGCCCTAAATGAACTTGAGGCCTTGAGATTTAGACTAGGAAAGGGAAACCAGGCATGGTGGTAGGTACAGGTCCTAAGAGCAACAATAATAATTGAAATGTTGCCCATTGTGCCATCAAGGGACCTGGCTTTAGAGTCAGCAGCCTGGATGCAAGGCCCCGGCCAGTCATCTGTTAGATGTGGGGCTGCCCACCACCTCCCGGTACCATGCCCCTAGTGGTCCATCTGGGGCAGTGGTTCTCAGCCTGGGCTGCTTATCAGCACACCCAGGTGCAGGCTGCAACCCCACACATTCTGACTGGTCTGGAATGGGGTCCGGGGATCCACAGATTTTAAAAGCTCCCCAGGCGACGGCTGTGTCATGTGAGTGTAGAGGACCACAGCAGAGAGATTATGAGAAAGGGCTCTGAGGCCGTACCACTTGCATTCAAATCCCTGCTCCACCAGTTCCTAGCTTTGGCTCAGCTTCCTTAACTGTAAAAACAGAGCTAATTGATGACACCACCTCTGTTGTGAGGCTTAACTGATCTCCCCCACTGGATTACTGTGAGGATTCGACGTAATACCTGCTACATAGCAAATGCTGGATTTTACATTTTCACGTACAGACACATACGTGTATTTGTCATGCGATTAAATGGCATATGTATATAAAGTGCTTAGCACTGCCTCCTATATATAGAAGTGCTCAGTAAATACTGGCTAAGCTGAAGCTGATGCTGACAACAGCGGTAGTGGAAAAACTTACTGGAACTGGCTGTCTTCTGTTTGGGATTTCATCTTCTCCTCACTGCATGGCAGCCCTTGCTTCGGAAATAAAACCTAAAATATATGAGGATTGGAGGGGGGGAGGGGGAGGTACCTTTCTGCTCTCTCTTAATTATCCAGAGGTCCCCTAACCGGGGAGGGCTAATTCTGCTGCAAAGAGATGATGGAAATGTGGGTTTAACGGCAAAGAAGAGAAATGTGGTGACCTGCCCCTCCCCACATGAGGAGGAGCTGCAGAACTTGACAGCCAGAGGAAACGCAATCTCCTCATTTCCTAGGGGGAACCCAGAGTGGAAACGTGTTTTGTCCAAGATCACAGTGCTCGTGGCAGAACTGGGATCCGACTTCACCACAGAGTCCTTGCACTGACCCTCCCAGGTGACGAGCATGTCTGGCCGGCCCCCTGTCAGAGGGGAGATGTGGTACCCGTGGTCAAGGCCAACGTGAGGGGTGAGGAATGTGGTGCCCTGTTTTCCAACCGCTTCCTTCCTCACTCTGCCCAGTTCCCTTGCCTGATCCAAATTCCACACCCTCCAGGCCATTTCCGGTTGAGATGGAGGATATGGGACACTAGAAAGCAGCCGTGCTTTTTGCTTTGCGGCCAAATTGCTTTCTCGGAGATGTTCAGTTCCAATTTTATAACACAAGACAATTATAAAAAAGATTAAATTTCCCAGTGTTTCATTTACACAAAACTGTTCAGGGGTGTACATATATTAAGGGATGCTTGCTTATCCACTGACCAAGGACAGGAAATCCTGTCTTCCAGCTGCTGAGTCTCAGACCACTCCATCCAAATATTCTTGCTGACAAATGTGACCTTGTCTCGGTCCTGAAGAATTTAAATATTCCCTCAATGTCATTTCTACTTGATCTTAGCAAGATGACCAAGCTGCAAATTCAAATACCACTTAGTAAAAGTACAACATTCACGTCCACTTACCAATCCCCCCTCCAATTCCAATCCAGTGACCCTGGGCTGGAACCTAATCTAAAAGATTACAAAGCAACATCCTCATGAGTTGTCATGGCAACACCTAGATGTCAGATATCCCATGTCCCAGGGCTGTAAATTCTCATTTTCAGTCTACTTATATCCTACTATTTCATGTATAACAACCAACTAAAATGCAATTTGATATGCCAGCTGCTAAACATAATAAGAGATGCCATTTGCTATTACAGCCAATAATAAAAGATTTCTAGTTGCTTCTGTTTTCAAAGATACAGCAAATCACTGTGTATTCTAAGTCCACTGGACTGGTCCTCAAAGAGAGGCTATTTGGCCAGACTTCCTCCATTTTTACTTAATTAGTCAATATTTAAGAGAGCCTTGGAGATGAAAAGAACTCTGGTGAAAGCTTGGCATTATTATTTTCTGAACAGGAGGAAATGCACTGATCTTCAAACTTTCAATAGACACAGTATATTTGATCCAAAAGAAAAAACACACACATACAAAAACCCTGACTGTGATCCAAGCCTTTCAAGGGCACAAATCTACAACAAGGGTGCCCTGCAAGACCTCCAATTCTTTATAACTGGAGAAGAGAGAAATTCGCGTTCTAGAAATCTAGGTAATGCAACATCTTGTTTTAATCAGCAGTTTTGTTTTGGGCTGAATTTTTGAAATCCTAACCCCCAGTAAGTCAGAATGTGACTGTATTTGGAGACAGAGCCTTTAAAGAGGTATTTAAGGTTAAATGAGGTTACCAGGGGGAACCCTAATCCAATCTGACTGGTGTTCTTATAAGAAGAGGAGATTAGGACACAGACACAGGCAGAGGGAAGATCATGTGATCTTCGGCGACCTACAAGCCAAAGAGAGAAGCCCTGAGAAGAAATCCACCCTGCTGACATCATGATCTAGGACTTCCAGCCTAGAAACAGAAATAGAAATTTCTATTGTTTAAGCCGCGCAGTCTCTGGTACTTTGTTATGGCAGCCCTAGCAAACGAACACAAGGTTTCACCTCTTCTGCTCAATGTCAATTCACCAAGAGTGGCTTTATCTCAGGTATGATGGGGTCAAACTTCCCCCTGTAGGTCTCTCTCCCTGCCTGCCCTCCACCTGGAGCTCAGGTGGGGTTCACTAAGCACACACAGGGGCGGGCTGAGCTCTAAGACAATCGGGAAAGATCTCTCTTGAAATTCCCATTTGCTAAAAAAGCATTAAAACCACCTCTGTAAATAGCAAAGTTGATTGCTAGAGTTGTGTGTTTATTTTATTTTCTCTGCTTATCATTTAGCAGAAATGCTAATGAGAAAAGAAATGTCCAGGAGATGAACAACAGGCCCAGAAGGAAAGAGAAAGGAAGACGTGGATGATACACAAACCAGATTATCAGTCTTGAAATACTCCAGAAGTAGACATGTGATAAATCACACTACATGGGCTTTCAATCCGAAAAATAAGTGGAATGCAGAGAGGTGTACAGGGGGCTGCATGCTAACAGTTTTAAACCAACACTAACCACCACCTGTGTAGAGGTGCAAACTCTTTTTCTGCTAAAATTCTAAGAGACCTTTTCTCCTTTTGAGTTTTGAAAATCCATGTCTACTACACGTGTCTCTCCATCTTCACGACAGCTGCCAGAAAGTTCAAAACCACACTTACGGCCTGTCTCTAGCAAGTCCACAAATGGGCTTCCTGGTATCTTTTATTAATTCCTAGCCTCATTTTCCAACTTTTTGTTACCGGCTTTAACGGGGTGTATCTTTGGAGTCAAATGTTACCTTTTTGTAATAACGTGGGGTATTATTAACTAGATAGCCTTCGTTAAGCCTCAAATATTTATGGAAGCTTCTCTTCCAGAGCCTTTTTGATCCGTGAGATGGCAGATTTCATGCTTAAATGAAAATTTGTTTCAGTTCATGGAGAAGCTGAAACAACATCAATTTCTCATACTTGTTTTAATCACAATATAAATTTATAAGCTAAAATAGAGAAGAGAGCTACGCTAAGAAGCTGGGACCATGATGCAGTGAGAAGTCACCCTTTTGTATTCGGTTGCTTGCACTCAGGACGTTAGCCAGCACCCAGAAGACACATAAATTCCCTGGGGTAAAGGATTTCTTGGATTACCGGCCCCTCCTTTCTTCCATGTGAGTGTCACTACGGCAGATCTACAGCAAAGCCTGCCCTTGGTACCAGCCTTCAGCCTGCCTGGATGGACCCTGTCTGCTCCCATCTGCCTGTGCATACAGACTGCCAGCCCAGCTGTGCTCCCAGTAATATCTACTCAACTATTTACAGCGCTGGCGTGGCATTACAGACGTCTGGGTTTGAATTTACTGGCTGCGTGATCTTGGACAAGATATTAAACGCTCTCTTGAGTCTCAGGTGCCTCATCTGAAAGTTGGGATAATATAGAAAGTCCCTGGAAGGATTTATGTGAGGATTGAATTAAATAACACACATAGGTCCTAAGTTACATGTCTGGCATACCACAGTCAACACTCAATAAATATTAGCTATTATCATTACCATTATCATCATTCCTTTTTCAAAATTTTTATTGGAGTACAGTTGATTTACAATGTTGTGTTAGCTTCTGCTGTACAGCAAAGTGAATCAGTTATACATACATATATCCACTCTTTTTAAGATTCCATTCCCATATAGGTCATTACAGAGTATCAAATAGAGTTCCCTGTGCTATACAGTAGGTTCTTATTAGTTATCTATTTTATATATAGTAGTGTGTATATATTATCATAATTCTTTAAAGAATGGCTGGTGTTCAGTGTAACCTCTTGGTCTTTCTGGTTTTTTTATTGACATATAGTCGATGTACAATATTATATAAGTTACAGGTGTACAATATAGCGATTCACAATTTTTAAAGGTTATACTCCATTTGTAGTCATTATAAAATATTGGCTATATTTCCCGTGTTGTACAATATATCTTTGTAGCTAATTTCTTTTATACGTAGCAGTTTGCACCTCTTAATTCCCTAGCCCTCTATTGCCCCTCCCCCCTCCCCTCTCCCCACGGGTAACCACTAGTTTGTTCTCTGTATCAGTGAGTCTGCTTCTTTTTTGTTATATTCAGGAGTTTGTTGTCTTTTTCAGATTCCACATATAAGTGATATCATACAGTATTTGTCTTTCTCTGACTTATTTCACTTAGCATAATGCCCTCCGAGTCCATCACCTCATGCTCTTGAGGTCTCCCGAGTCCATCAATAGGCTCTCTCCCAGGATTATTTCATTTCTGTGTGATCAGCGAGAGCGCGAGCGCCAGCCCCAGCCCTGTGGACCAGGCAGGAGGTGCCACACCTGAGCAGAAAGAGTGAGGCCCACCAGCCCTCTGGTCTGGAATTATACCTCACTTCATGCATGCATTTACCTGGTCAGAGGAGTGTTTAGAGAACCAGATTTAGCGTTCACCCATGAGCCTGAAGACCTGTCTTCCTGGGGCTTTTGTTGGCAGAGCAGCAGAATAAGAACGCTCCCCAGCTCCTAATCACCACCTTCATCAGCGATGCCAGTGCCCACAGTGGGGTCTTCTGGGCTGTGCGGATCGGGGAGCAGGGGAGGCAGTTACATTTCCTGGAAATACAGGTAGCAATTTCCTGTGGCTTCCTCTGTTTTTGATGTAGAGATGAGCACACGTAAAAAACTAAACACATCAAGGATCAGAGCGTCAGTCAGAGGTGGTGCAAACACTGAAAAATACTGTCATGTTCTCATAAACAGATTCAGAAGTACAAAGTACAGAGCATCTTCCAAAGAGCACGCTCCCTGCTAAAAATCTGTACAGTAGGGCTGCGAGGCGACAGGAAGAACACAAGCTAAGCTTCCACACCTGTACGTGTATCTGTGACCTGCTGCTTGAGTTGATGAACCTTCTCATGAACTGAGACCCAAGTGAGCAAGAACCAAGTTTCCATGAAGGCCAATGTTTTGCATAAACCCTCGCCTGAAAAAGCTCTGGTCTGGTCACAGGGCTTCAGTAAAGAGTTCTCTAGAATTTGGGGCCTGGTCAGAAAAAATTCACTCTCTGAAGTGGAAAGTAGTAAAATGATTAGATGAACTTAACTGTTTACATAACTATCCTAAAAGACAGTTCAGGATTAAATGAAACAATGCACACTACATTTGGGAAACAGCCAGGCTCACGGGAGGTGACCACAATGTGTCCTTAGAACTAAAATGAAGCAGAGAAAAAGATATCTTGGCCAATGATACCATAACCTGCTGGAGACGGAAGACAGAAGAAGGATGTGTGGAATGCACAGGGTTCATACAAATCAGACCAAACACAGACTGGTTCTGGAGGCGGGAGCCTAGTTCCAAATTCCGTGTTTGCCATTCCCTAGCTGCGAGACCCTGGCCAAGCTACTTAACCTCTCTCAACTTCCGATTCCTAGTGTGATTTTTGTTAGTCCATCACCGGCTCGTCTTCCTCTGTGAAGAACTGCCTCTCCATACCCACTGGGATACCCAGTGTCACAGCTGGTCACATGACACAAAGACGGCTTAGTTACAAAATACAGTTAAATCTTTTTCACTCAAGTTAGTCTGCTACTCGCAACCAAAAAGGTCTTGGTTAACACACCTCATTTGTAAGAGTTGCTATGAGAATTAAATGAAGTACTATAAAGCAACCACAAGACAGGCTGGTTGCATTTTTCCAAAGGTTGGTCAGCACAGGTGCTGGAGTCTGACTGCATGGGTTCAAATCCCAGCTCCCTTCACAAGGTAACTTTAGATAAATCACTTAACATCTCTGCCTCAGTTTCCCAGTCTGTAAAAATGGAGCTAATAACAGAAACGTCATCATAGGGTTTTGAGAATTGAGCCAACGCAGATAAAGCCTTTAGAACAGTGCCTGACATGCAGCAGTAAACATTCCATAAATGTTAGCTATCATGATTACAAAGAAAGAGCAGCTCTGACTGCTACTAAGAACTGTGTGAAAGTCAGTGATCCAGACTTGCTTATCTTCCATAAGAAAAGAATCGTTCTCAGGGAACTCTACTCAATACTCTGTGATGACCTATATGGGAAGAGAATCTAAAAAACAGTGGATATGTGTATGTGTGTGGCTGACTCACTTTGCCGTACAGCAGAAACTGACACAACACTGTGGATCAACTATACTCCAATAAAAATTAAAAAAGAAAAGAATCATTCTTCCAGATAATCCAGCTTGATGGAAAATCCCTGAAGGACAATTAGAAAGAATTCAATTCCTCATATTAGAACTTAGCCAGCTCTAACATTTGGTCCCCTGAGAATTTACTGACCAAGAGGATGTGGTCTGAGCAAATGACCCCCATCAATTGTGCTGCCTGGTCTCTCTTTTTCTCACTGTCAGAAGATCTCAGTTATGAATTAATCTGTCATCAATTTAATCATAAGTCAACTCTTGCAAGTCACATCTCTCTAGAACTAATAAAACTGATTTTGGTCCTGTGGCTATCCCCCAGGGCTGTGTCCTTAGGGTGACCACCCGAATCAACCAGCCAGCCTCACTCTTGTTGAAATCTGTATTAACTGCAACTCAAGCCTATTTCATGTACTAATTAAATGCAGCTTCTCCTTCCTCTCTGCTTTGTGTGTGATCTAATCGCTCACTCATTCATTCATATAATAAACTTATATTGAGCACTATGTGTCAGGTGCTGGGCTAGGTGCTGGATAAAACACAAGCAAGGTGCTTAGAGTCTAGTGAGGAAAGTAAGTCCACTAGAAAACAGAGTGCTAGGACAGAAGTATACCTGAGGCCTGAGGAGAGCTCAGGCCTGCAGAATTCAGGCATTCAGCACAAAACTTCTGGGAAAGCAAAGGTTTGTCCAGAGCACAGAAGGGGCGGAGGGGGAAAAGGATGCTGACAGGAAAGGTATGTAGGTCTTAGACACTCTGGGATGTTAGGTCCCCTGGGAAGGAAATGTGCTCAGCTAAGCTAAGGAAGACTGTAAGAAAGTCACCACAAGACTTGGTTTTGCCTTTAGAAAGATCATTCTGACTGGCAGTATGGAAGATAAATGAAGGGGCCATATGTGGAAACCGGGAGGAGTAAAGTAAAGAGGTTACTGTGTTTACCCAGAAAAGAAGTGGTGAAGCTTGAATACAGGGGGAATAAAGGATGAAGCAAAAAAGGAAGACTCTGGGATTCCAGAAGACGGGAGAACTGGATTCTGTGAAGCTATGCTTCTTCAGCTCACTGGACACTGTGGACCTGTCACTGTTCGGCTACTTCAAGAAGGTACATGAAAAGATGCTGCTGCTAATTGTTAGAGAAATGCAAGTCAAAACTACAACAAGGTATCATCTCACACTGGTCAGAATGGCCATCATCAAAAAGCCTAAAACAGTAAACCCTGGAGGGGGTGTGGAGAGAAGGGAACCCTCCTACACTGTTGGTGGGAATGTAAATTGGTACAGCCCCTATGGAGAACAGTACAGAGATTCCTCAAAAAACTAAAAACAGAGCTACCATATGATCCAGCAATCCCACTCCTGGGCATATATCCAGAGAAAACTCTAATCTGAAAATGTACATGCACCCCAATGTTCATTGCAGCACTATTTACAATAGCCAGGACATGGAAGCAACCTAAGTGTCCATCGACAGATGAATGAATGAAGAAGATGTGGCACATATATACGATGGAATATTACTCAGCCATAAAAAAGAATGAAGTAATGCCATTGCAGCAACACGGATGGACCTAGAGATTATCATACTAAGTGAAGTAAGTCAGAGAAAGACAAATATCATATGATATCACATATGTGAAATCTAAAAAATGATACAAATGAACTTATTTACAAAACAGAAATAGATTCACAGACATAGAAAAGAAGCTTATGGTTACCAAAGGGGAAAGGGAAGGATAAATTAGGAGTTTGGGATTAACAGATACACACTACTATATATAAAATAGATAAACAAGGACTTACTGTATAGCACAGAGAACGACATTCAACATCTTGTAATAACCTATAATGGAAAAGAATCTAAAAAAGAATATATATAAACGGAATCATTTTGCTGTACACAGGAAACGAACAAAACACTGTAGATCAACTATACTTCAATTAAAAGAAAACTGAAGACTACGTGTGCTTATGCTACAGCAATGGGATCTGTGAAACTGCAAAGCCATTCCCCATGACCCAGGAGCAGCAATGCCCTTATCTGAGGAGCCTGGGAGAACTTTAAAATATAGACAGAGGGCCTTAAGTTAAATACTCATTCTTCCTCAGCAAGCAATTAAATATTATCATGAGCAACCATGTCTAACAGGATCGGAAACACCCTGGCTTCTCCATCATCCTTGTGAACTAAGTGAGATTCCCCTACTATGGGGCCCAGTGTAGTTTCATTTCCTCAGTATCTCTTTCTTGCCACTTGACTAGATAAATGCCATGAGCCCTGCTGTAATGTTAACACTCTCAGGGAGCATACATTTCACATCACAAGAATACCTGGCCGCATCTGTTTGTTTTGTGACACTCAGGCTTTGAGAGAAAGGTGGGGAAGTTCTCAAAACAAATCAGTAGTACATTTTATCTTAGGTATAAAGTTCAATGGAATCCCTTGGTTACGTCGTAGTCAGCTTTCCTGAATGACCCTGTTGGGAAATATTGAGATCGCTGCAGAAACAAGTTGTGACTTCCGTTGTATTTACCACATACAACCTCTGACAAGGAAGAAGGGCCACAATGAGGGTTAATTAGATCTGAGCCAAAACTCCATCCAGTGGAGCCTGATGGCCTGGTGGGTCTTGTAGAGACACCCAAATGAATTTTACTTTTAAGGGACACGTGCTGAAGCCCACAGTTCCACCTATAAATACCAGAGAACATTTAGGAAGCCTGAACCATCTGTCTTTTAGAAATCAGTACTTACCTGGTTTCATCATTAGTTTAATTAAATTTATAAAACAGTGGACTTATCTTTCAGCCAAAAATATTTATGCATTAGGATGAAGTCATATCCTATATGAATCTAAGGGAATTTTGTAATAGTCTCACATCCCCATTGAAAAATATATGCATATTTGTATCTCTGTATCTATCGATCTGGTCAGTGTTAAGAAAGTAAAATGAATGAACTCCCTGAAAGTCTCAGAGAAAAATTATGGAAAGACACATACTGGCTACACACAGTTCAATAGTGGTTACCATAGAAACAAGTCTGTGGGTTTCAGTTTTGCAGTTGTGCCTTTTGATAAAATATTAAATTTCTTAGTGTATTTGCATAGCCATTCAACAGCACAACTGCTGGCATCCACCTGAAATTATGTGTTTTAAAGATTATCTAAAGTAGTTCTCCTTCTAGGCTACTAATATCTATAAAGAAAAATGCATTCTCAATAAGCTGATTCTAAAAAGTCTTTCTCTGCCTTCCCACTGTTTCATACTGTTTCATACTGAAGTGAGAGTGGTAAAGGCACAAAGACAAGAATCTAAGGAAACCAGCGTGGTCTTGCTGGGGGGAGGCTCCTGATGGCTTTCAAACCGTTGGTGCTAATGTTCTCCAGGTCAACTCATTAGACAACAACTCTGGTAAACTGCTTTTTAAGAAATATCCTTGTAGCTTATTTATTTTCCTCACAGTAGTTTGTACCTCTTAATCAATCCCCTACCTTCTCTTGCTCTCCACCACATTCCCCCTCCCCACTGTAACCACTAGTTTTTTCTCTACATCTGGGGGTCAGGCAAATTGCTTTTAATTAAACTAATACTTAATCTCCGTTTTCCATGGCAAGACAGCTCTCTCTCACAACGTGAGAAACAATGACCTATTTCCTCCCTGATGGCGTAAGAGTTGTAATATTGCCATATGTGGGGCTCATCAGATGTCTCCTTTTCACTTATGTTTAATAGTGTACTTCCTGTGGCCTTAGGGCTCTACAAAACCCACACTGGCACTCCTTATTTTGAAAATTAAGAAAAATTACACATCTTAATACAAAGATCAGAATTGCAAAGTTAAACAAGGACTAACTCAAATACTATCTTTAAAGCATAAGGAACAGCAGGTTAGCTGCTGCACTAAATTTTTCCGACTGAAAGCCACTGACTGGGGTGTTCACTGATCAGCGCTATAATGATACTTGGATTATAATCAGTAGACAACCCAGGACAGATGAGGTGTGCCAGGAACAGCCTAACAATCGCTGGACCCAGGGTCTAAGATGTCCACGGGCCACACACCCAGGAATCTTTGAAATTAGGGTTGGTGGATTGAGTTTTCTGTTAGCAGGGAACAGTCTGGCTTTAAGCCAAGAACCTCAATCCCCTTCAAACAATGAATTCAGCAACAATCCTGACTTCCAGACAGAAGAAGTAAATCACATTAACAGCTGAGAAGAGGCTATGAACTTTCTGTTTGAAGGTCAACTAGAAAAGAAAACAAGAGAAAGATCAACTGAAAATGTCATCGGTGAACCTGAACCAGGTGCTGCCTCTAGAATTACAGCAAGATCCTGGAGAGACACTAAAGAGATACAGCCACTCTATAAAACATTATGATTCTCTTTTTGCTTCCAAAAGTCTATATGCGTGGATGTACATATTTCAATAATCTCTGGCAATAAGCACATATTTATATCTGTACCTACATGACTAAGATGTAAATCTTACCTATATAACTAAGAGATGGACCTTATCTTCTGTATGACTGAGAGATGATGGCTATCTCCAGTAGGATCAAAGGTCATGTTTGTTTTTCTATCATAAATATATAAGCACATACATATATTATACAGTATATTCTGACTATTTCTAAAAATTAAAAAAAAAAACACCATATAAGGCTCAATTAGTGGGATGACTAGAAAAACAAATACATGGATCAACCCCAGAACAAACCTCTACTACTACTGAAGACTTGCTAAGTAAAATAAAGACATAGAAATTAATCTTATAGGTCACAGGTATGTTGTAACCTTAAAAAGTTCTATTTGCACTAGTTATGTACTAGTTAAAAAAAGTTTAATGAGAAACATTTTATTTGTTTATTTATGTTTTAAATAATATATTTTTAAAAAATAAAATTATTTATTTTTGGCTGCATTGGGTCTTCGTTGCTGCATGCGGGCTTTCTCTAGTTGCGGCGAGCAGGCGCTACTCTTCGTTGCAGTGCGCGGGCTTCTCATTGAGGTGGCTTCTCTTGCTGCGGGGCATGGGCTCTAGGCGCGTGGGCTTCAGTAGTTGTGGCGCGTGGGCTCAGCAGGTGTGGCTCACGGGCTTAGTTGCTCCGCGGCACGTGGGATCTTCCCAGACCAGGGCTTGAACCCATGTCCCCTGTATTGGCAGGCAGATTCTTAACTGCTGCGCCACTAGGGAAGTCCCTAATTTGAAACATTTTAGAGTAAATGAAAAATGCTATGTTTTAATGTATAATTTTTATTAATTATTAAAAAGTTGGAAAGTTTATTTTGCCTCATAAAAAATGTAAAGTAGGTTGCAAAGTAATTCTAAGATCAATGAGGAATGTTTTATGTTTCAAGGAGGAAAACTGTATTCAAAAATTTTAAATTAAATGATACTATTTTAAAATATTATTTATGTGATGACGAATTTTTCAAACATTTTGAAAATATTGTGCTTTGGTCAAGGATCAAATCCATAATATTTAGTCATGATTTGTAAAATACTCTGCGACTGTCTGCTTTACAAAATTCTTATGTTAAGAAAAAAGAACACAAGAAAAAGCGTTATTTCCCATCCCCCACTATAATGGAAACTTACAAGAATCACAAATTAAGTAAGAGGAGATATAGTTCAAAATTCTTAAATTAAATAAGTGGAGACACGGTTCCAAATTCTTAAATATTCATCACAGAATGAGAAAGCAAACTGACTTTCAAAACCATGGTTTCCATAAAATCAGCTACTAATCCTCAGCACGTAGATTACCAGCTCTGCAGATTAGCTGGGGGTAAATACTGATTACCACATTTAGCTCTACCTTGCTAGGGATCAAGTCCCTCTTTCCACATCATAAACGTGTGCAGGCTGCAAAAGACACCCAAATGTTAATATCACCTCCAGCCAAGCAAACTTAAGAAGTTAAAGCTGCTAACTCCCACCAAAATAATATATTGCCATTTCCAGAGTCAAACAGATACAACATTTGAACTCTATCGCTCTTTTCTATGAGACTAGAGATTAAGAATTGACTAAATGCACATACGGTTCTCATACTACATAATAATACATACGTATAAGTGATAATCACGTATCACTTAATCATGGATTAAAAGTGCTGAGATAAGACTTCTCAACGGCAGCTGCTGGTGTGTAGGGTGGTGGTATCCACCCCGGCTAGAACCAACCTTGTCCTGCTATCTGATCACTTCAATGGCACCTGGGCCGGGACCAGCTTCTCCAAATGGCTCCCTTTCTCACCTACTCCCACGGCAGTTGGGGGGGCAGGTTGGGACAGAGTCACACACATTCACGTTTGCCTGGCAGTTACGCAGTTAGACTGCGTGCGTATGGACCTTCCCTCCGCCAGTGGTCTCATTTCCTCAACTACAAGATGTGAGGTTTAAAGGAGATACTGTAAAAATAAAACACAGTAGCACAATGCTAAAAGCACAATAACTACTACCCCATTTTCACCCTTAGCTCCTGTCTGCAGCCAACAGTCAGGTGGGACCCAGCTAAAGAGAGGAAACAGGGGTGGGATGTGAGCCACGTTGGCGGCAGCTCTCCTGCCCCGACTTGCCCCCTACCACCTGACACGTTTGCCACGGGGAACTATAAATAAACAATAAAACGACCTTTTACTTTTTCAACTGCCCATTCGTTACTAGCTAAAGGTTAATGAGATACAATGCGAGCTAAATGAAAAGAAATTTTAAAAAAGGACCAGAGATACAAGGTAGGGGCAGATTATATAACAGAAGTTATATCCAGGGTTGGTTGGTTGGTTTTCTGTTGGGATATTAGTCTGTTGTAGTTGACTATGGTCTATTTTTTTAAAGTTACTTTTAAGGTATTTTTGTTAGTAGACTTTATTTTTAAGAGCAGATTTAGGTTTACAGAAAAATTATGGAGCAAAAAGGTCTCCCTCCTCTCAGTGTCTCCTGTTATTAACATCTTACTTTAGTATGGTGCCATTGTTACAATTAGTGCATCAATATTGATATATTATTACCAACCCAAGTCCACAGTTTTACATTAGGCTTCACTCTTTGTGTTACATTTGCTCTATGGGTTTGACACATGCTCAGGGTCATCTATCCACCATTACAATAACATACAGAATAGTGTCACTGCTTTAAAAATCCACTGTGCTTCACCCATTCAGCCTGCCTCTACTCCCCGCAAGGCTCTGACAACCACTGCTCTTTTTACTGTCTCTGTAGTTTGGCCTTTCCTGTAGCTGGAATCATATAGTACGTGGCCTTTTCAGATTGGCTGTTTTCATTGACAATATGCATTTAAGGTTCCTCCATGTCTGGATAGCTCATTTCTTTTTAGTGCTGAATAATATTCCATTGTATGGATGTATCGCAATTCATCCATTCATCTATTGAAGGATACCTTGGTAGCCTCTAGTTTGGGGCAATTATGAATAAGGCTGCTATAAATATTCCTGTGCAGGTTTTGTGTAGACACAAGTTTTCCACTCATTTGGGCAAATGTCTATAATCACAATTGCTGAATTATATGATAAGCCTATGATGAGCTTTGTAAGAAGTGCCAAATTGTCTTCCAAAGTAGCCGCATCAATCTAACTTCTGTAATACTGAAAAATCCATCTACCAAAGTGCGTCTTATCTATCTATACAGTGTGACTAGGAAACCCTCCTAGTACATTATCTGTGATCTATCTAAGTGAAGGACAGTTAACTTTCGGAGTATGACCAAACTTATAAGACTGAAAAATTCAGAAATCCTGACGGATGACTCTGGGCAAATACCTGACTTCTACAGCCTCAAAACATGTAACTAGTCGTGAAGATCATCTTTTAAATCCCTTATAGTTATGAAAGCTTGTGCCTTTTTTTTTTTTTTTTTGCGGTACGCGGGCCTCTCACTGTTGTGGCCTCTCCCACTGCGGAGCACAGGCTCCAGACGCGCAGGCTCAGCGGCCATGGCTCACGGGCCTAGACGCTCCGCGGCATGTGGGATCTTCCCGGACCGGGGCACGAACCCGTGTCCCCTGCATCGGCAGGCGGACCCTCAACCACTGCACCACCAGGGAAGCCCAGCTTATGCAATTCTTAAGAGGGAAATTATGATTTCTGTGATGTCAATAATTCCATTTGACTTTTAAACTAATTTGTTTTGGTATAATTTCAATGAACCCTTAAGAAACTGTAGTTTAGACTTTGGAGAACATGTTTAATGATCAAGATAGTGAAAACCACTTGGACTGTTGAGTTGTTGTTTTTGTTACTGTTTTGCTTTTAGGTCATGAAAGTTTTGTCCCGCTAACAGAAGAAAACATCTTCTCATTGGAGACATCTTCTGACTAGTATTATGGTCTTTACATAATGTTTATCCCTTATTTCTACACCTACCCTAACATTATAAAGTAAATTTTGCACCTCCTTTCCCATGAACTTTACAGTTTGGTACCACTGGGTAACCAACTATATGAACTTAGCAAAAATAAGGATGTGTCCCAAAAATGAAAATTTCTTTTCTCAGCATTTAAATACTTTCCTTTGTCATGAACAGATTTACTACTGAAACAGTTCCCTACCCTACTGCCTCCCCAATACCTCTAGAAATCACCTACATATAATGTAGTAAAATTTCATTGACTGCAATAACCGAATTGAGGAATAATAAAGCTCAGTTATGGGACATTTAAAAAGAAATACAGTTTTATTATTTTCATGTAAATATAATAATAACGAACATTTAAACACTTACTGTGCACCAGATGCTACTCTAGGGTCTTCACATATATTCTTTCAATTTGCCTTCAAAATAACCCCATGAGATGATTAGTATTATCATCTCCATTTTACGGAATCAGGAATTGAAGGTCAGGAAAGTCAAGCAGTGGCTCTGTGATCTCTCCAGCCTCCCTCTTAGGACTTGCAGCTCTGCCCCAGAGCCCCTGGATGATGGCTAGATTCAAAATTCTTGTGAATACTGCTGCCTACTTGGACAGAGCAATATCAATGGCTTCTGAGGTCTCCATGTGTGTCTACTGCCCACCTAGTAGGACTCTCCTCTCACCCCACACTCAGGTGCATACAAACACATAAACCTGCCCTTGTGTGTTCTCTGGACTGTGCCTCAGAGATGCTGCCATGCTCTAGGGACCATGGTCTGGTAGCATATCGGACACACGGCATGCTCACCCTCTGGACTTGACTCCTCCGCAGAAGCTGTTCCTATCTCCCTTGGGCCCTCACCTACGCTCACAGGTCCTTTCAGCTGCAGCTAATCTTCCTTAATCTGCTGAAATTATAACCCAGCAAGAACCATGAAGGATAAACAACGCTAATAAAAGTTTTGCTTTGAAAACAGATTCTAGTGATTTTTAATAAACTGGTAAAAACAATCGTTTAAGCACTGCAAACTCTTCCTTTACATATAATCCATTTGGAAAAATAAGTAGACATTTCTACGTGGCTGAAAGTAATTTGTTCTCTTAAGTAGGTATGTGCATCTTTACACGTTCATTTACATTCACTAGTTTAGTTAGCTCCATTCCTACACAGGTGAACTTCAGCCTTAGCTATGAGGGGACTAGAAATAATCTGAATTTGAAATAAGAGAAGTCTGAATTTTAAAAATTTTTAGTATTTTAGATTAAAAAACTTTTTTTAAGGAGGCGGAAATAGAGTTGACGAAAATCTCCAAAGGCTTGCTCTCCAGGAATCTGTTTCAAAGGTCTTCAGGCCTAGATCCTCATTCCATGACAGGAGACTGGCAGTGACAGAATAACAAGGCACAAAGAAGTAGAAAGGGTGACAGCTCAAGAAGCTATCAAGGGAAGAGGAGTGGGAAAGAAGTGACAGAAATTAAACTGGAGTGATAAATTGGTAGGTTTGAGTCTGAGTGATTATTGCTGGAACAGAATGAACAGAGGGTCCTTTACTTGAACTAGAAAGGTAAAAGCTAGGAACCACTAGCTTACAATTAATCTTAAACGTACGTAAACCTAGGGTGCCTCTACTATACTCTCTTGCCGTTTAAATAATCGGTACAAAGTAGGTAAAAATTAAAGGAAATTACTGTGCTTTTATAAGTGTAGTGTGTACAGTGGAAACGATCAATTTCCAAAAGTTATAAAATATCTACTTGAGATATAATTGTCCCACTTTTATTATTATTGTTATCCACTAAAACCAATTTTCTCCAGCTAAAGTGAAAACCTCATGTTCATCCTTCAACGTCTGCTCGGAATTCTTTAAGACAGGTTCCAACAGGTTTCCAGGCAAAAGAGAAAATCAGTTATGTTGGTGTTGAGCTCCCTCTGTCTCCCCCGACCCCTCCCTATTGGCTGTAGGATGCAGGGCAGTGAATTAACTAACATATGCTCACCTGAAACAAAATAACACATTCTCTTAAAAAATACAGATTGAAAAAAAAAAATCATTTACTTGGTTTATTCTTTGCAGGGTTAACCCCAATTCAAGAAAAATGGGTACTTATTAAAATTCAGATTTAGGAAAGATAAACTAGATGATATAAATGGATTTATATTTACTGGCCAAGTCGATTACAGTACAATCTGATTCAGAGAAGTCATACTTCATAACAAACTTTCTGAGAACACAGATACTCCAGGGTATCTCTGCTCAAACACCAGGGTATCTCTGCTCAAACACCAGTGTGGTAGTTAAACTGAATTTGATCAGGAAAACGAGGATTTACAATGAAATTGTTAGGTATAGCACGTGGAAGTATTCAAAAGAAACGTAACATTAAAGTTGTATGAAAATGTCCTTTCAATACACATGAAAAGTGTATTTTTCGATTTAGGATACCCGTTTGAGAGTCAAGTTTTTGATATTACAAATTGGAAAAGGACTTCAAATGTCAGTTACTATAAAAATGTTTTTACCGTTTTTATTTTTATGATAAAAGACTAAAGACCACGTATAAATGGTTAGCCTGCATGCTACTACTATAACAAGAACATGGACACAGTTTAAAAAGTAAGAGACTCTTTTTTTAGTCTCATTTATAGAGGACTTCTACAGCACATCAGACATGTATGTGGGCAAGTACTAATTTATTAAGGGCTCTCAAACAGCAATGTTGACATCATCAGTGCATTAAGGTAATTAAAATTATCCTTTTTCTGATCTTAGAGGAATTTTTCATTCCTCTAAAGTATAGCTTCTACCTACTTTTTCATTCTGAGATTTTCCTAGTCACTGTCTCCTACCTTACGCTTCAAAGGGGGCTAACTGGATGTTACAAAGAGCAGACAAACAGCCACGATCCCCAATGGCGCTTTTTGTCAAATGGGAGAGAAAGCCATCAAATAAACAAACCCAGAGGTAACTATGTAATTAAAATTCTAATAAGCGCTAAGAAAGATAGAAGGAGGGAAAGTATGAACAACTGAGAGGGGGGTACTCGTTAAGGTTGGTGGAAATCAGGGAAGGCTTCTCAGAGGAAGTGATATTAAGATGAGATTGAAGGATGAGCAAGAGTTCGAAAAATGAAAAGTGGGGGTTGGGTGGGTATTTTCAGGAGAATCAACAGCCTCGAGGAAGAGCTTGGCCCCTGGTCAGAGTGGCTGATGAGAGGTTAATGAAGGGAAAACGGCTTGATGAGACTGGAGTGCCTGGCTGGGGCCAGGTCAGCAGAACTGCGTAGGGGAGGAGGCTGGATTCTCTGGGCAGTAGGAAGCCGTGGGAGGGCAGATGAGGGGTAGGATGAGCTGACTGCTTCACTATTATCCTGTCCTCAGAGTCCAGACCATGGAACTGCCTTTGATTTGGTTTCTGTTCCTCTTTAGGTATGGAATCAAAAGGGAACTGAAAAAACGGGCAAGATTTTATACACTTTCCTGCTACCAGAGAATTCAAACACAAAAATATTAACAACTCAGAGAAATAATGGAGACCTTTCAGAAGGTTTACTTACAGTCTCTGATTCAGAGGCAAGCTCTGTCTTGTGGGCTGGGAAAGAGTGACTAGGTAAGATCATTTTCCTGTGTCACTTTTCAGAAAACAGGTCAGAATCATAATGGAAATGACTCAAGATGGCACCTTCTGGAAGACAGTCTCTGCCATGCGAACAGAGTGAGGGTTTGCCAACTGTCAGCTGAAAGGAGAGATGTACTTTTGCTCCTGGGTACAGCCAGGCGCTGTGCTGAGATGGTACCCCCCCAAAATCTGGGCAGGTGACACAGCTTCCCATCATCTTCCTCCCAGGACTGCAAAGTCTGTGGCAATGCGGGTCCCCTCTCCCTGGGAGACGGTAGTGAACCTCTGTGTAAGCCACATTTTGTGCCTAATACCTAAGAGTAATCCTTAGATACAAAATAAAATGTTCATTGGAACATTTTAATGTGTTATAAAAATCAAAATCTAAGGTTGGGCAATAAAAAGTAACACTGTTTTACCCAGGAGGAAATAAACTCTATCAAAAATTAACATTTTTCCCAGCAGAGTAGATAACTTAAGTACAAACTTCACAGAACAAGACTACAATTGATTCCATGGGTGGTAGGTTCTAAGTGACAGACATGTTCTCCCTTCCTTTCTTCCCACCCACAGAGTTTGGGCCATTTCTAGAGGATGTTCAGCTGACATTCTTTCAAAAGATGCCAAGAGAGGTGATGCACACTCCCAGCGGAAAGGTAGTGTTCCACCAGTTTTGGTAAATACTGATCGAGACCTGAAGTTTTGCTTTCTAAAAGAAAGAACAAGATGATTCACATATGCCTTAAGGAAAAAGCAGGTCTGGCGGCCAGATGTGAATGAAAGTAAAAAAGGCTTGCACTTAAAGTGAATCCTTCTCAAATTTTAGACAAATCATTTAACATATCCTTTTCTCTTTTACCATGTCACCATTTGGTACATTGTTTTTTTTTTCTTTTTCCAGTTTAAGAAAAGCTGACCTACCCAAATCAGAATTCATGAACAATTAAGAAACAGTTATTTGTTTTAAAAATCATTTCCTAAGGAGTCAGTTTTCCATGTGTATTGAAGATCACTTATAATAACGGGTTTACTGTTTAAGAGATAATTTTTCAAAAACACACCTAGTACGTTGAATGATGTGCTCCCTGTTCCCAGGGCACTGTTCCATGCCCATCCATCCATCCATCCATTCATCTATTCATTTATTTGGCAAATATTAATTGAGCCCCTGCTCTGGGCCAGGCACTTGGGATACAGAAGTGAACAGAACAGTCTAAACGCCTACCCCAGTGGAGCCTGAATTCTCATGTTATGCCCACAGAGCTATAGAATTGATTGTGAAGGAAAATGAGCTTTTAAAAAATAATAAACATTTCAGTTTTACAAGATGAAAAAGTTCTAGAGAGCTTTTACACACCAATGTAAACATAGTTAACACCACTGAACTATACACTTAAAAAATGGTTAAGAGGGTACATTTGATATTATGTGTTTCTTCTTACCACAATGAAAAAACTAAAATAAATTCTAAAAAGGTCAAAAATACACGTAGCCAATATTTATTGTGCACTTACTATATACTAGGTTCTACCCTCAGCAGAATGTCCTCTCACTTAAATAACCTTAGGAGGCAAGCACTGCTATTATCCCCATTTTACAGATGGGTACACTGAGACACAGAGGGGAAAAGCAACTTACCGAAGATCACATATCCAAGGGATGGAGCTGAGATGCAAGCCCAGCTTGTCTCCTAACAAGTTAAAATGTTTCCTTACATACACAAAGTTTTGAAAATAAGCAATACTATTTTCAATTGGAACTACAGTTAACAGTAGGAAAAGAGTAGTAACAGTACTATAATAGTAAAAGTAGCTGTAATCACCTCTGTTTTCATTCTTCAATTCGGTTTTTAAATTCTTAATGATTTACAGCCCAACTTACTGCCCTTTTGATGGTTATTTTGCCTAAAAAGCTAAGTGTTGGACAAACTGCTTGTGACCATTTCTCTCTAAGCCAAATATGCTTTTCCTACCAATGGAAAAAAAAAAATCACAGGATGGTTTCTTTTAAAACAGACAGTACTGAAACTGTAAATATTTTTAGCCCTTTGTACTTTTCATCCAGCAGCTTGGCTGAGAATAATATAGAAACACTTAAAAATAGCCCTTCAGTACTCTGAAAACCATTAAATAGTTTAGCACATACCCAGCACCTGCTTGACTTGTCTTGCAACGATTTTGCTAGTCATATAAAAAAAGAAAACTCTTTCGGTTTCAGAATTTTTCTCCCTTAAAAACCAAATGTGTCACCCGGGCACTTTGTGTGAGGTTGCCCCCTCTCTTCCTAACTTAGGAGGTGACACCTGGAGTAAGTCATGGGTAACTAATGAAGATGCAACTTTCCCCTCGGCGTAACACACCTCACAGCATGTGAGAAAAACCTCTCCAGGCAGTAGCCTTTATAACAATTGTTAGGATCTTAATGGAAAGTAATTTTGTTCTACAATTTATAGACGTTATTCAGGTTGATCTGAGGACACACAGTGTAAATCTACTAACATAGGAAGATGACAGTAGTGACAGGAGATGCACTCTCTGACCTGTTTTTCCAGGGGTGGGAAAGTACGATCCATAGATTTCAGGACAGAAAGAAGAAAGAAAGGGGGAAGGAAGAAAGAAAGGAAATAATTTATTTAGACTCTACTCTGTTCAAATACTTAGTGCTTAGCGTCAAATTTCCCATTATGGTGTAAACAACAGTATGTTGCAATGAAACAGGAGTAGCCGGCCTAGACAAACATCTACACCACAGTATTTTAAAGCCCAAATAATGTGAGGCACTGGTTTTCAGATTGCCAGCTATCCTTCTTTAATAACACAAAGATTAACACAACTTGGTGCCAGACAGCTTTCTCCCTCCAGCCAAATTGGTTGAAGACTTTATAACATCACCTTCCATAATCAAAATTCCTTGGAACATGAGAAGGTCTCTGGCCCAAACCAAAGAGAGGTAGTTAAAAAACATCACGTGTTAAAAAAAAAAAACTCAGCGGAGGCAGAGCTTTAGGGTGAATACATAATGTATTGTCTAAAAGGGACATTTTCAAGAGTGAAAGGGGATGTTGTTAATTAATCCAGAACACAGGTGTGAACTGGGACAGTCCTGGGCAAACCACCAGTATCCCACATCCCACACCTATGGGACCTCAAGGGGAAAGTCAAAACCAGGCTTTGGTGTAAACCATTTTGTTTCCTCTGACGGTTTTAGGTCTCCTAAGATGTACGAGACCATGCTAAAAAATCTAAATTTTCTACTTAGCTTAATATTTTAAAAAATCTCTTTCCTTAAGAGTAAAACTTGGGGACTTCCCTGGTGGTCCAGTGGTTAAGAATCCGCCTTCCAATGCCGGGGACACGTGTCTGATCCCTGGTCGGGGAACTAAGATCCCACATGCTGCAGGGCAACTAAGCCCACGCACCGCAACTACTGAGCCTGCATGCCACAACTAGAGAGCCTGCGTGTTGCAACTACCGAGCCCACGCACTCTGGAGCCCAAGCGCCACAACTAGAGAGAAGCCCATGCACCACAACGAGAGATCTTGCATGCTGCAACTAAGACCTGATGCAGCTAAAAATAAAATTTTTTTAAATTTTTAATAAATAAATACTAAAATAAAAGAGTAAGATTTGGAATGATTAAAAAGCATGCCTTCTTCCAGCTTTATCATTCAACTTCCCCAGGCACAGATGATTGACAGTAAGACTCTAACCAAAGCAAAAGTCAATGGATATATCATACTGGACAGAGAATGACTCGTTATCACCAGTTTGGCTCATTTCACCAAAGACTGATGAATCACAAAGATACAGAAGATCTACTGGTATGAAAATG
The DNA here is from genome assembly GCF_003031525.2 of Neophocaena asiaeorientalis asiaeorientalis. Taxonomy (NCBI): domain Eukaryota; kingdom Metazoa; phylum Chordata; class Mammalia; order Artiodactyla; family Phocoenidae; genus Neophocaena; species Neophocaena asiaeorientalis. Next base: position 4,924,984 of record NW_020175672.1, on the reverse strand, counting down.
GAACACTAGGGATGCCAGAAACAGAATTTCAAAAGTTCCTGCAAGGTTAGAAATAGGCCCTCAAATGAATACGGTCGAGTTGACGAAGCTCCAACATGAAGTTCTGCCCAGTTGGTCCACAGAGGTGGCAGCTTCCTGATTCAACAGAGGCGGTGTGACAGGGCTGCCAAAATGCCCTTTTGGCTGCGTGAATAAAGACACTGTTCTCAGACCAGAGAAGTCCAAGTCCCACCATACTTGGCTCCAGTCAAACTACTCATGGAGAATGGCTTTAAATTTTGCCCACTACATTTTTTTTTTTTCGGTACGCGGGCCTCTCACTGTTGTGGCCTTTCCCGTTGCAGAGCACAGGTTCCGGACGCGCAGGCTCAGCGGCCATGGCTCACGGGCCCTGCTGCTCCACGGCGTGTGGGATCCTCCCGGACTGGGGCACGAACCCGTGTCCCCTGCATCGGCAGGCGGACTCCCAACCACTGCGCCACCAGGGAAGCCCCTGCCCACTACATTTTAAGGCACCTTCTCATAAACTGGAGACTCTAAAGAGGAGGAAGGACCAGGATGAGGAACTCCACTTGAGGAACACTAAAGGGAATCTAGCATAAACAGCTTGGAAAAAGACGACTTACAGAGATCGTGGTGCTGTCTTTATTCATATAACTGAGCATCTGCTGTGAGAATTGTTAGATTTATTTGCTACACAGAAATTAGGATCCCTTCCTGGGAATTTGGGGTTGGTAGATGCAAACTATTACGTTTAGAATGGATAAACAACAAGGTCCTACTGTATAGCACAGGGAACTATATCCAATCTCCTGGGATAAACCACAATGAAGAAGAATATTAAAAAAAGAATGTATGTATGTGTAAAACTGAGTCACTTTGCTGTACAGCAAAGTTGGGCACAACATTGTAAATCAACTACATTTCAATTTAAAAAAACGAAACTAGGATCCCTAGAGGAGGCATCTGCATCAGATGGTATTGAACTTGAAGATGTTTAATGCCCTGCCCACTCACACAACTGGTAATTACATGGGGGAAAGTGCCACGCTCTTCATGAAACAAACACCAAGAATTGGCCTGGGGCCGTACCAACAGATTTTCTTCATCATGGATTGCAGAGTTCTTCTTTTCTAGCCAAGCTAGTGAATGCAAGGGCAACCCAAACTGAAATAACGATTTTTAATACATCTCACAGACAAGTCCAAGTGTATTAGAAAGAGAAAACACAGCAGTAGCTACACCATATATTTCATATTTGACCGAAAATTGGCCACACAGAAGCCTTAGTCATCATAAAGAACTTCTGTGGTCAAACAGAATATGTACATAGAAATAAATGAAAACATCACTTCTGAACTATTCTTTAAAAGCTATCATTGCACAAGTTGCTTTCAACATACAAATAATTCTTATTCCGAAAGACCATTTGTACGCAGTAGTGCAATACATATTTATTTTTGTCTTACTCTTTGGCATCCTAAAAAAATAGTTTTCAAAGTATCTACATCCATTTATAAAAATTTAAATGCAGGTACTTTAGCAACAAATCACAACCAGCTAAAAGCACTTAAGTAAAAGACTCTAGGGCCAGAAATAAAACCCAAAAGATAAGACATATTAGAAAAATAGAGAGAGAGAAGCAAATCAATAGACTATAATCTCAATATTGAGCACAGAGTCTGGCAAATACTTGGTGAATAGAAATAAATGCTCCCTACAGAATGGCTCAGTTAGGTATAGAGCATAACTGATTCGTGACAAAATAACTGTGTGTGTGTGTGTCTTCCTAGATCTTTTCAAAACTTCTTGACAATATTTACCAAACATAAAGAAAACTGATATATTAAATCATGCTAATAAAATGAAGCAGCCGGACCTGTTGCTCTAAGGAAGTGGTGATAAAATAACCTGCTGTGTATAAGGCCTGAATCACCCAATGGTGTAATGCCCTGCAAACTTAGTTGACGAAGGGAGATTTCAGGGCAGTTTTTTAATTGCTTGCTCTCCACCTCTTTGAATTCACAATATGTTTGGCTTTAAGAAAAAAAAATAGGACCTACAGCCCAATAAAGGTATATTAACTTATACTGAGTGTCTGTATCTTATATTTAAAGTATGTATCTTATATTTAAAAACTATTTTTTTCTTGGACTTTTATCCTACAATAAACCAACTACAACTGCAAAAGCAATAAAAACCATTACCAACAAAAACTAATGTGCTAGGGGATTTATAGTAAAGGAACAAGAGCTTAATATTTTCTGGCTGTATAAAGAGGTCTCCTGTCAACTCATTATCTTCCACTTACAAGAATTTTACTACATTTTAAAAGGCCTGAAGGAGCTATTGTAATGTTTCAAACTCAAAACTATCATCCCGAGGGTTCAGATACCTTAGACTCCCTACAGCCAGCCAGAATCTCAATCTGCCTCCATGAACCCTCCAAAGTAAGTCAAGATTGTTAAAAATAGTGGGTTCCCAATCGACTGACTTTTTCAACAACAGATGGGTGGAAATAGCCTTCACAGATTTCAGAACCATAATATATCCCCTTGTGTAGCACCTATAAATAATACAAACAATATCTCTATCATCATTGGAGATGTAAGAAGTCAATATAGACCATCCCCTCTCTTCAAACACATTATCTGAGGTGTTTGGGGTTTTCTTTTTTAAAATACTTTATATTCTACAAGTGATTTGTGGCCACACAAGACTGATTTTCCCAACTGAACCTCATTATGTGTCTGCTATTGCCTCTCCACCATCAGCCAGATTTATTCATTTCCATTCAACAATTAACTATTAAAATTTTACTCTGTGCAAGACAAAGTGCTGGGGCAGGTGGTACTAGAAATTCACAGTCCCATCATCAGTGAGTTTTCAATCTAGTGGATGAAAGACTCATACACAAGTGTCTACTCTCCAAGGCATCCCAATGGCACCTGAAGGATGAAACCAAGGCCCAAGGGTGGCCAAGGAGAAAAGAGGTGCTTGGCTGTGGTAAATGGGGAGAGATAGTGGAGGAGGTATCACGTGAATTGGCCATGAGAAGACAGGATGTCGTGGAATTTGCTTGGCAAAGATTAAAGGGAAGGAGAAGAGAGAAGACTTCAAGCAGAGAAAACACAATATGCAGAATCTGCAAAAGCAAAAATGGCAAAAAGTATTGGGTATACCAGAAGACCAGGTAAGGGAGGGTGCTAGCGAGAAGCAGGGTTCACGCATCCACGCTGGACTCACAGGGTCTGAAAAATCGTCTTCCTCTCTCTGTAAGTTATACTCTCTGACTGAGTGCTCAGCCTCAGAAGGGCCCAGCATGAAGCAAGAAAGAAGAGGCAAATCCTGGCCAGATGTCCAGGTCCCAGACTAAACCCAGGAAGCCACAGAGCGACATGTCTTGTGACTAAGACTTTCTCCCGTCAATCCAAAAGGTACTGAGACTCTGAAAAGACATTTACCAGTGGAAACTTGCCTTATTCTTCCTTTTAAAACTGTTCGGTTTTGAAATAAGAGGAGAACCTCTAAACTCTGAATTAACCCACCCACCTGCTTTCTCTGTTCCTTCACAGGTCACTGAACGCTGAAGCTGCTTGGAAAAAAAAATCATATAATTGTGGGATTTGGTACATCCAGGCTGCACAGCATCAGGTCCCCTGCCTCAGCTGGTCCTCCTGTTTCCTAGAGGGGCTACTTCATCAGACTTACAGCCTCCTCTCCTAGCACACAGCTAGGTTATATCACATTTCCCGGCCTCCCTTGCAGTTAGTTTGTGATGTGTGACTGAGTTCTACCAATGAAATGTGAACAAAAGGGATTATGCTAATTTCCAGGCCTGGTCCATAAAAACCTTCCAAGTGTGATCCTCCATGTTCTTTCCTCCTCTCTTGATGTGACGCAAAAAGCCCAGTAGCTGTGGAAGCCATGCATTGGAAATGGAGAAACTACAAAATGGAAGTAATCTGGATTTCTGAAGGACAACCAGGAGGAATGTCACTTATTATTCATTAACACCCATTTTGGACCTTGAGATTTGAGGGGTTATCTTTACAAGCAGCTAACATTATCTTGATAATACACAAATTCTGACAGTGTTCTTTGCATTAGTTTGGGTCTACTGAGAAGTAGCACCAAGGCAGGATTAGAAATACAAATGATTGACTGGGAAGATGAGAGGTCCATCAGACTACAATGTGGACAGAGAAAGGGAAGGGAGGAGGGGGAACAGGAAATCTCAGACTGCAGCACAGTTCCAAGAAAGTTCTGGTCAAGCCAGTGGGAGTTCTCAAGCCAACATGGCCCACTAGGAAAATCCTGCATCCCACAGGAATGAGGCTGCAATGGGAACCCGCATTTCACTCATGGGGAGGAGCCCAGGGGCTCAGCGTGGTCTTAGTATCAATGCAGAGGTAGCTCCAGAGGGGCACCAACTGGGCCATCAGTCAACTACGCTCCAGCTGCAGATGTGAGCAGCTCATGGTCATGGATACCGCACTCCTCAAATTTTCAAATTTCAAGTCCTACCTTCCCTTTCCTCCTTCCATTTACCCAAATGCACACTTACCCTTTCCTCCTTTGCTCCTGTCTTTTAAGAAGAGTTATTCTTTCTCTAGTCCAAAGCTAATCTCTCCATGTATTCCAGCTAATAGGTCCTCAGATCTTCTTAGAGACATCATTCCATTAATCGTCTCCTTCCTCTTCCTCTCTTCTGGATCCTATCTATCCTCTAGTATGCAAACATGCTCGAGATTTTCAAACTTAAAAACTAAAAATTTTTTGTACTGAAGTATAGTTGATTTACAATGTTTCAGGTGTACAGCAAAGTGATTCAGCTATGTATATACATCTATTCTTTTTTAGATTCTTTTCCATTACAGGTTATTACAAGATATTGAATACAGTTCCCTGTGCTATATAGTAGGACCTTGCTGTTCATCTGTTTTATATATAAAGTGTATATCTGTTAATCCCAAATTCCAAATTTACCCCTCCCGCCCCTTTCCCTTTCGGTAACCATAAGTTAGTTTTCTATGTCTGTGGGTCTGTTTCTGTTTTGTAAATAAGTTCACTTGTATCATTTTTTTGGATTCCACATATAAGTGATATCATATGACGTTTGTCTTTCTCTTTCTGACTTACTTCACTTACTATGATAATCTCTAGGTCCATCCATGTTGCTGTAAATGGCATTATTTCATTCTTTTTTATGGCTGAATAGTATTCTATTGTATATATACATACCACATCTTCTTTATCCATTCATCTGTCAATGGACACAGGTTGCTTCTACGTCTTGGCTATTAAAAATTAAGATTTTAAAATGTTCATGGACCCTCTTTCTTTCCTTCCCTTCCCATCTCAGCTTTTTGCAAGAGCAGTGTGAGTGGACTGTCTCATTTTTTATGTTTTATTGCTCACCAAGTGCTCTCATTAGGATTACACACACCTACAAGTTGACATATCCTGAAACGTGTGCCAACCTCTCTGAAATGTTTAGCACTCTTGACCACTCCTTCCTTCCGGAAACTCCTGCTTTGAGTCCTGAGACACCCTATCCTTAGGTTTTCCTCCTCCTGTAGATCATTCCTTCTAAGGCTTCTTTTTATCGGCCTCCTCCTGAAATGTCCACTTCCCAGGGCTTCTACTCTTGGTTCTCTCTGTTCTCCATCTCTCACATTAATCTCACCCACCCCCAGCACCAGCATCATGACTTAACTGAACACCGTACACCGACGACATCACCCACGCAGTCACCCAAACCTGAAACCTGGGAGTTGTCCGCAGTTCATTCCTCCCTCTCAACACCTATATCCAATCAGTCACCAAGTGTTGAGGATTCTATTTCTAAACTGGCTCTCAGCACCATCAGCTCCTCAACGCCACCCCTCCTGCCACTGCCCCGTCGCTTTTCCAGTGGACTGCTGTAGGAGCATAGGAACTGATCCCGATTCCATTCCCTTAGTCACATCTTTACATGGCTGTAAGACAATGGTTCTAAAGCACAAACTGGATCGTGAAAATTCTTCATTGAAATTCCAGAAGTGGTTCCTCACTGCCTACAGGACAAAGGCCAATCTCCTTAGAATAGTATGGAAGATCCTTCATGCTCAGGCTCCCATTATGTTTTAGCCTATCTTCCTCCACGTTCCCAAGCTCTAATCGTGCGGAACTAACTGAAATTCACGCGGTGTGGTATGTGTTCTGTGCTTCTACAGCTCTGTACGCTCCTTTTGCCTTGAATGCTCCTTCCACTACCCTTGTCCTACTGGGAGAACTTATTACAAATTCCTTCAATATTCAGCGTGGGATTCATTCGTTCAGAGATGTCTTTACTCACTAACTCACCCTTCTGTGGGGCCCCTTCCCATCTCCACACCCCCATCCCAGACCATTCAAGTGGCCCTTGTACAGCTAGTACCAGTTCATGGCACCCGCCACACGATTCCAGGACAGCAGTTTTATCCTGTGCCTTTCTGAACAGCATCGACACAAAGTAGGCACTTACTGAATGCTTACTGATGGAAAGAACGAATGATGAATAAATCCAATCCTCCCTCTTGAGTTCGTCCTGATAAAACTTGCCTCTTAAAAACAAAATTCTCAGAGTGGCCAAAAACCATGATGACGCTGATGAACATTACAGGCCCGCGCTGATGGCCAAGTTCAAGTAGTGCCATCTTCAATTTACATGTGAAAAGTGAGCACTTGGCATCAGAGGAGAAAGATTCAAATATTCTACATGAGATCACCGTAAAGATAGCTCAAGGGCTATTATCCCAAGGGATGTGCATTCATCCTCAGTAACTGTATAAACCAGGGTTCACGTTTCACACAGGACTTTCTAACACAAATTGGAAACAGGAGACGGTTAAACTCGGCAAAGAAAAGTGTGGCTCTGAAACACAAGGAACTACATATGCATTTTACATTAAACACTGTTGTAATGTGCTCACAGAATGTAGTACAAAAATTATCCTAAAAGTCATAGCTTGTAAATTTAATATGTAAATAGGAATTTAAAATTAGAAATCTCCATGGCCACTGAATACTAAAAGAGTAAAAAGAAAAAGGAAATGAAAGGTAAAATATACAGTTTCAAACTCTCTGGGATGCATCGACCCTTCTGCCTGATCGGTGGGAGGCCAATTATCACATTCAATGTACTGGGTAAACACAAGGGTTTATGGAAAATGGAACTTTTTATGAAAAATCATGGGTCAAACATCTCTCTGACATATCTGCTGTTAAAGGAAACACACTTTTTCTCATACCTGACATGATGATGCGTGATGTGCTTATCCAGAGAGACAGCTTAATATGGTTCCCATCCCAAAGCTTAGTCAGAATAGCTTTTTTAAAATTTGAAAAATAAATCCCAAACATAGTTCTCGTCAAATATTAAATCCTGCCAAAGACGGATGCTTTCAGGGACACAGTCCAAAGAAAGCTTTTAATTTATTTAATGTTCTATGAGCTAATGGTATCAAGAAGATGTGTATCTTTGTTACAGAATACACAAATCAGTGATGCTTATATACACCATCCACTTGACTCAGTCCCTGCTGTTAGCTTTAAAAGAGTAGCTGTTTTCCTGGAACTGAAACCTGAGGCTTAAATCTGCAAAAAGTCTGGGATGACATCAAGCTTAACATTTTTGCCAGGCCAGTAAAATTATTTCTCAAAATAGTGTGCTAGTATATCAGCTTTCAGACACACCTAAATGAAACGTCAGGAAAGGACTTCCATGTTTACTCCTCTGGCCCATTAATAACCATCTCTGACTGTAATAACTGAAGGTCACATGTTCTCAATGCAACGGCACCAGCAAACCCCCTTGGAAGTTTGCTCATAACCACCTAAGTCTAAGTAGACGTGACCTCTCAGGTTTTAGACTAATGATGCTAAAGAAATGCATTTGCAGGCTGAAGAGCTTAAACACTTCAGAGCACCGGGAGAAACTCCTTAAACTAAAGAAATATTCAGGGAAAATCTGTATCAATTGGGTGGTTCATTGGTACATACAAAATTTATCCTTCACAAACCAAATAGGAATTTGAATGATTTCCCTCTTTCTTCTCCTTATACTTTTCAAGTTCAATCTCAGTACTGTTCCATCTCTGCCCTTTATATTCTTTGCCCTTTGTCTGAAGTTTTCAACTAAGAGTTACTCTACAATACTGTTGTGGTTATGGAGGGAAGTGCTCTTATTCTTCAGAGACGATGCTGAAGTGTTTAGGGGTAACACATCATGAGGTCTGCAACGTACTTTCAAATGATTCTAAAAAAAATAAGCCCCTTTCCCCAATACAGATACACAAAAGTATACATAGAGAGATACAGTAACAAATGTTAATAATCACTGAGTATAAAGTTAGGGTATAGAAGTGTTCCTTATATTCTTTCATCTTTCCTCTAGTTTGACTTTTTCAAAACAGAGGAATAAAGTTTCAAAGAATTACTCTACTTAATAAGTGCAAGCTTTTCATATCATAAATGCATTTTTTTTTGGTATCACAAACTAAAATTTGGGGCACCTTGTACTAAAGAGATGTCAGGACCAACAAAAGACACCTTTGATCGTCTTGCAGAGGCACAACCTTGATTCAGTTTGCACGTCCTGGAGGCAGCTGAGACTGGAGTCTGGGATGAAGGTGGAGGGCTGGATGAACACATCCACAATCTAGGCACTTCCCTCCAGAAGTCCCCAGAAAGCTGGGGCCTAGGGGTCTCCTGGTCTCTACCTCCCAGTGAGCTCCTGATTACTGGCCCTCTCTCCAGCATCTACCTGTAGCTCCTGGGAAATGTCCGGAAGTTCAGTAAGGGTTTGGGGGTAGATTCAAAGCACACACATGGGATGAATTTGCCAAATACACAGCTGCGTGTTAGACCTCTTAATTTTAAAATATAAGTGTTATAAATATTCTTAAATGCTTTCAAAATTTCAGCTGAGTCTAAAATGCTTCTTCAGATATTTATGTGCAAATCTTACGCAAGTGATTTGCTATTCTAATCAGTACAGATCTGGTCAGAGAAACAAAAGACTGGAACTCAAGGTATGCTTCATTTCTGACAAAACGTGAATTCTCTTTCTCCTTCAGTTATACCGGCACTGATGACAAGAAGACATTTTTTTTTGGCCACACTGCATGGCTTGCGGGATCTTAGTTCTCCTATCAGGGATCAAACCCGAGCCCTCCGCAGTGAAAGCGTGGAGTCTTAACCACTGGACCACCAGGGAAGTCCCAAGAGGACATTTTAAACATTTCCTTTCAGCAGGCATGTTGGAGTGGTCGACTTCATCCTTACAGAGTATGCTTGTTGAGAGAGAAGGTGGAAGAAGACAGTTTCTTCTCCTTGCAACTATTTTTTCTAAAATCACTTTCCATTTGCCCTAAGACGGGACTTCTAAATGAAGGCACCCAAACTGTACTGAAAACAGGGCCCTAAACAACTGTTTTCAAATGCCAGACAGAAGTGTCAGCTTCAGAGAGATGATTTGACACTGTCCACATGATATGTTCTTTGGGATGTAACAAGTTGATATAAACATAACTTTCTTTAATGTGTTTGTGCTAATAGGATGCTAAATTTCTAACTCACACACCAGGATCTTGGCTACAGTCTATCTCTCCTGAACATGGTTGTCTTGTCATTAGCCTGATACGTCTGGGGTAATAAATACAAAGCTTCAGAAGAAGAACTCAATAAACCCAGATGAAATCTTTACCACCTAAAGCCATTTAGGTGGCTTGTAATCAACTAGATGGTGTTTTCTCAATAAGAGATACAGATTGCAAGGTAAGGTATCCTTTGACCTATCTATACTGAGTGTTTGTTTACTTATGTGGCAGGCATGGTGCTAGGAACCATGCCATGCATATGATGAGCTCATTTTGTTCTCAGCACACACTGGGAGGTAATGTTAGAGGCGCTGGACAGGAGAGAACAAGGAAGCTCTGAGAAGGGGAAATGAACATGCAGCAAGCACTACCACGTGGCACTGTTAACAGTGCTCTTTATACGTTATCCCACTTAACTCTTCTCGACAACCCTAGGACGTAAGTAACGGTAACCCCATTTTGCAGAGGAGAAAACTGGGAGGTAAATAACTCAACCAAGATTGCTGAGCTGGGAACTGAACCCCCTTATGTATCATGGGCACAACTCCTCCCTCTGGCCACCATACGCCACAAGCTCCAAGCTGGGGGCAGAGGTACTGGCCATGGAGGGGACTACCACAAATATCACCTTCTGGTCATCCACTAAGGCTACAGAAACCCAGTGCCTGGAGGGGGGGAAATACGCAACCGCCCTAGAGGGGAAAGCAAGTTTCTCTTTAAATCCAGAGGATGTGATCTACTGGGAGTCCTTGTGTTCTGGTTTAACCCAGAGTTTAAAGCTGAATGTACACAAATTGCCAATCTGACACCAAGAATGACTCAGCCTTCTCAAGATCCTGTAAGTGACCAATCACCAAGAGAGGGGAAAGCTCTAGAAGACCCACTGGAAGGCTCTTTTCAGCTGCCTTCCTGCTTGTCCCTCATACCTCCCTCTGTATGACTAACTTGGGGTCTAGATTTACATGTGTAATTATTCACAATAGCTGAAGGTGGAAACTACCCAAATGTCTATCAACTGATGAATGGGTAAACAAATTGTGGTATATTTGTGGCATACAATGGAATATTATCCAGTCATAAGAAGGACTGAAATATCTGATACATGCTACAATGTGGATGAACCTCAAAAACATTACACTAAATGAAAGAGGCCAGACCCCAGAAGTCACATATTATATGATTCCATTTATACGAAGCACCCAGAAGAGGTAAATCCATTGAAGCAGAAAGCAGATTAATGGTCTCCAGGGGATGAAAAACGAAGGGAATGGGAGTGACTTCTAAATAGGTATAGGGATTCCTTGGGGGTGATGAAAATGTTTCGGAACTAAATAGAGGTAATGACTGCACACTAAATTGTATACTTTAAGAGGGTTAATTTCATGTTATGTAAATTTACTTCAATAAAAGAATACACACATGTGAATGCACACTCCCTGGGCAGTCTTGAATAACGATGTACAGTATGCCAAGCCATAAAGATGCCCCACCCTGGGCTCTTTTTACATTACACACAAATAGACAGAGACGGATTTCCTGTAAGTAAGCTGATCTTGTAGAAAAAAAAATGTTAGAGAAAGAAAATGAGACCTAAGCCGACTCAACAAAACAAGACTCAACACTATATCTTTTTCATCTTTCTATCTCCTCTATCCCACTAAACCAAACATAAAGTCCAATCACTGAGTATACCACACATAGAAAAACTGGTACTTAAAAAGACCCAATAAAATGAAATCTGTTGTAGGTTATCCCCCAAATTAAATAGAAAGATCCAACAGGCCCTTAAGCATATGAAAAGAGGCACAATCTTGCTGGTAATCGGGGATATTCAAACAAAAACAACTAGGGAATCTCTTTCCATCCATCAGAGTGGGAAAACTGTAAAAGATTCCAATTCTGTAGCTGTGGTGAGGTAACCAGGTACTTCACATTTTGCTGGGGAGACTCCATTGATGCAACTTTTTTGGAATGGCATCTTTGGAATGGCATTATCTTTGACTCAGCTCTTAGGAATCTATCCTTCAAATATCAAAGTGAGGAAGTAAGAATATATGTACAAGAATTTTAACTGTGGTGTTTTGGGGCATGGTAAAAACCTAGGATGTTCCTGAACGCCCATCAACTGAGGAATATTTAAAGAAACTATGGTACAGCTATAACATAAGAGACATTCAATTTATATTAAAAAGAGGCATTGGATTTATGATTATCGATAAGGAAAAGTGCTGTGACATAATATTAAGTAAAAAAAAAAAGTTGCAGAGTACTATTTATGATTTCATTTTTAGAGAGAGAGAAAAATTATCTTATATATGTATACATACATATATATGTTGGTGTATATACTGCAGTCAGAGAAAGGAAAAAAAATAATCTGAGAAGTGGGGAGAAGGACAAGGAACTTTTCAATATTCACCTTTATGTTGTCTGAAACATTTAAACAATCATGTATTGTCCTGTGACTGTTTTTTAAGTAGAAAAGCTTTAAATAAACAGGATCTTTTTCCTGAACTTGACTTTTATGAGTGATAAATATAAATCCAAGAAATATGGAGATGACGATCCCACCAAAACCTACTTTGAGGGTATGTCCTGAAGTTGAGGGATTCATCTTCAGCCCTCCTAACTGTCCGTATTCCCTCCAGACAGTGGGACTCAAAGTGGGACCTGCAGACCACCCCCAGACCCAGAAACTGGGAGTAGAGTTCAGAGACTTTATAGCAGTTTGCCGGAGTAATTTCACGTCTGTTGAATGTAACAATTAAAAAAAAATCTTAATCAGGCTTATGTTTTTCTGTCTTTTTAATTTCATTTTTCTAGTACTTCATTTTTATTGTATTTTATAAAATTATCAGTCCATGACTCAAACAAAACGGTTAATGAAGCACAGTTCTAAACAGTGAGAGTTGATGTTCATAATGATAAAACATAGTAATATATTTAGGAACTTTGATAATGAAAGATTAAATCTTAGTAAACATATTAGGACTATGCTAATATAATCAAACTCTTATGAAAAGAGACCAAATAGATGAGAAGAAAACTTTCGGGTAATCAGAACAGATTTCTAACCTAAGTAAATGATTAAGCAGTTTCTCTCATTAAGAACAATGAACTCTAGATTACATTTATACGTGACAACTAAGAGAACTGGAGAATAAATGAAACCCCAGATAACTCCAAGAGTGCAACCAAAGACAATTAAACTTTTGCCAAAACTGTGGATAAGAAACAGAGTTGACCTGACTTTCATTTTTCTCCCCTCTGATACTTCTGAGTCAAGATGCTAATGATGACAGAGAAAGGCAGTAAGAAAGAGAAGCCAGGGGCCCGAAGGGGTGGGAGGCGGGGTCTGACTTTCCTGAGTTGACTCTCTTTTAAGTTTCACTTACCAGTCATCTACACTGGATGTGGGGAGGGGCTGGGAGAGAAAGCGTTTACATCCTCCTAAGTCTTGTGAGTTTTCCACACCGAGACATATTTTCTAAAATCAGAATGCACCAAGTTATCGTTACCGAGAAAAACTGGCTGGAAGAAGAAAGAACCAAATAGGCTCCCAGCCAAAAGCTAAAATAAAAACCATGATCATTTGTAAATGCAAATTTCTTCTCTCCTCCCTAAAATTTTTAAACTAATGCTAAAGTGAGGTGCATTTCCAAATCTGGCAGCTTAAATAAAAATAACTGTGAATGCCACGGTGGTGGATGAAATGCTTTACGATTCACAGCTGTAGTGCTGAAATAGGGAAATCCTGGATTCTCACCAAAGGGGACACAGGCATTGGAAGATCTATGACACAGTTTGGTATTTTGAGGATTTCTGAGAAGTTAGAAAAAATTGGGTTATTTTCATATCAGTTGGACTTTATATGACAAGTGCACCCTGAAATGAAAAGAAGCCCTGTGTATGGCGGTGCTATGATACTATATGGAGTCCTTGTAACAAACACTGCATTCAAAAGAGGCTGAGAAATAAATGAGTCTATGGCCCTGGGAAGTGGGGCAGGTGGTGGGCAGCTGGGTGACCTTTTAAAGCATGGTTCCCAAGAGACAGTCTTCTGCCCCACCTGCTCTGCTTCAAGGGCACATCAAATTGGCCCCCAAATGACGTCTTCAGTGGGCAGTGATCAGTTAAACACCTCCTCTGTCAGCACCCGGGAGCTATGTGAATGAATGCAACTGAAAGACAAAGTATGTTAGGCCAGACAGATCAGTGTTAACAAAAGGCAGTCTCAGGCCACCCCGTGGTATTTATGAAGCTCTCAGTCTGCAGTGATGCTGAATTACCTGTAAATTTAGCACTTAGAAAAGGTCCGCTGAGGAAGAACTCCAAAATCCTTAGTCCAGCTGGATTTCACCTCCCCTGGATTTCCACCAAGCCTACTGAGCAGGGTACAAATGGTCGTCCCCTTTGTCAAACCTTATGCCCCCTTTCCACCCTTTGTCCCCCTGACCTCTTTGTGACAGCTGACACTGCTCCGTGGCTTTTTATTTTCTCTTTCAATTATCCTCTCTCCCCCAGCTCAGCTGCTTCTGCTGTTTCCTCCCTGGCTACTGCTCCTCTCTTTCCTTCCTCTGCTTGACCGAGGGTGCTTCCCAAGGCCCTGGGTTTCTCGTGCTGATAAATCATCTGTTTGCAGGGCATCAATTCCCTCCTCGCAGATAATCCCCAAACCATCCCTATCCCCTGCCTTGGACTCCCCTCCCTTATCTTCAGCTCTCCAGTGAACCATTTTTCTAGCACGTGGTGCCTCTACTGCATGTTTAACCCATTCGAAAGCCTTCATTTCTTCCCCTTGTGTGATTGCCTCATACAAAAGAGCCTCTCTCGTGACTCACTCACTTCTTCAACAGCAGAAATGCCACCCAGTCCCCTAATCATAGAGCCTTCTTTACATCTTCAATTCCAATCATCCAAGGCCTGTTGATTGGTTAAATCTCACCTCTATCTCTTGCTACCCACTGGTACTGACCAGACCCCGTTTAGCTCAGAGTAACTGCTTCTCCTCTTCTTCCCAAATTGGCCAACTCGCTGCTGTCATTTTGATCTTCCAATCACCACCCCTGTCATTTTGATCTTTCCATCACCGTCCCCAGCGATTCAAGAACCCTCCCCATCACCTGCATCGCCTAGTAATGGCTTTGAATCCCAGTGCCTTTGAATCCCAGTGCCACCACTCCATTGCCCTCCGTCTCCTAAACCCTTAAACGAAGTTGATAATATCTTCCTGAGAGGGCTGCTGCGAGGACAGGATTAGTTAATAGATGTAAAGAACTTGGAATGGTGCCTTGCGCAGTGAGCACGGGTTCGGTGCTAACCTCTGATGGCTCCCAGCTAGACTGGCCTATCCGGTGTGTTCTTCTCCCTTTGTTGTCATCCCTGCCCTCATCCAGCTTATACTGGGCGGGAGACCCTTTCTCCTCCCAGCTGCTTGATACAAATTCCACCGATCATCAAGGCTCAGGGATAATTCCCACCCAGCCGGTGGCTCTTCTCCAATTACTCCAGCTGCACCTATGGCTCCTGCCCCTGAACTCCCATAATACTTTCTGGATGTCCCTAAATCAAGTTGTTCTTTAAATGACCAAGTGTGAGAGGCAGCCCACACACTGCAGAGAGCATTTGTTCTAGAGCCAGAGGCCTGACTCTTTGCTACGAGTTCCCCTGAGCTCTCAAGGTCTCTGCCCCTCAGCTTCTTTCTCTGAAAAAGTTATACTATTACCTCACTGATAAAAGTTTTCTCAAAGACAATAAGATCATGTAAAGAAATAAGATCACCACTTTGTCAGGCATATTAATAAACACTGGTTCCCTGCCAGTGAGACTGTAAACCCCTCAAGAGCAGCTCACGTTTCTCCCAGCTCCAAAGGACAGTACGATGCAGAAATTCAAAAGACCCGTAGGTGAAGGGAAGACCGATATAACCGAACCCCTTCCAAGCCTAGAGATTCTCTGTCAATATTCTGAAATGGGCTTTTCCATAACTGTGCTAGATAACTGACAGCTTCCAACATAAAACGCATTTTCACACACTCAATATGCCAAGAACATAAGCTGATCTTATGTTTGCTCTAATGAGGGATTATATGATCCAGCTCACCTTTACCTAACTCTTATATGATATTAAGACCTTTTTTAGGACTCATTTTGACAAAATCCAGAAAGTCCACGGCAAAAGAAGAAAGAGAAATGGCAACACAAAGTAACCTGAAAGATTTTTCATAGCTAAACAGGGAATTTTGAACCACAACCTTAGTCATAAACCCACAACAGGCAAATCAGAAGCAGCGAAAGATAAAGTATGCAGGGGAGAACCAGGGTTGAAGTGGGACCTGGGTTCAGGGAGTGGGTTACAGCACTCACAAGACACGCTGCCGGAAGTGGTGCTGTACCATCATCACGGCCGCCCCCCACCTGACCACCCCGAGCAGCCTCAGAGGAAGCAGACAACCCCCATACACTTTCCAGCTGCATCTCGGCAGCCACAAAGTACGCACACATCACCAGCCAACGTACAAAATTATATCAGCAGCATCACTGTGAAACGGGGAAAATCTTCAACTCGTGATGAGTAACCTGTGTTATTTAGATTCTGTCACCAAGACCTAATGCTAAGCTTAAGGGGAGACCCCTCTACACACACCCACACAAGCCTGATAACTGGCTACCCGAGAGCACGATCTCACCATCAAATATTCGGGGCACTTAAAAGACCAAAGCAGCAAATCCTCTAGTGGAGGGTGGGAGCCCACGGTATGTGTGTTGGTGGGGGGGTACTTTGGGGTCTGTAGCTCTGCTCCCCCTGGTGTTCAATGACCAATGGAAATATGTCACTGGGTTCAAAAGGAGGGAGGACTGTTCCCTGCCTTACAATCAGGCTTGACAAAGAAAAGACCCAGGGCCCTGTGACCTCCACATTGTCCTACCAATGAAAAGGCTGGATCTTACTGAATGAGAGTAATTCACACGTTTGGAGCAGTATTCTTGGAGGGGGCTGCTTCAGAAATTCACGTCATATAAGTCAAGTGGAGAGAAAACAGGGAAAAAATAAGAGCAACTGTTTACAAGTCATTTTTAAAACTTTGCTCTGTTCCACTTGAATAATTCTTTAATCACCATTTTAAGGAGTTAAATTGAAATGCACCTGCGCTGTAAATCAGGAGAGAACACACCTGCTCTTCCAATAGGGCTTGAAAATAACTCGATTCCCCCATCGTGCTCTCATTTGATATTTAATTCGGAAAGCGAGAGGAAAATTTGAATAAGCTCAAATTCTGACCCTAATCCTGACATGGAATCCCTAAAGAAATCATCAGTGGACATTAGAGAAAAATGTGACTTTTAAACATATACCCATAATCCAAGATACACACTTCACTGACATCACAGTAACAAGGAGGGACTTTCTAGAAAACGCAAGAGATGTCCATCACAGCAATACAGGTATGAAATTTTCAGTCCCTAAGCACTATGTCATAAGTTCATGTCCTATTCTCCACTCTAAAACCACCGATAATAGCAACAACGGTCTGTGTCCACTGGGCCACATTTCCATTTGCCATGTAACTTGCCTAGGGCCACCCTGAGTCAGACCACAGAGGAAAAAGGAGGATTTCTTCCTCTTCCCAGTCTGCTTAAGTTTGGCAACTCCTGTCGGTCTAAATATAAAATACCCATCTTTAAATGATCAGCATTAACGTTAAGAACCTGCAAAGGAAGACACTGAAGTCTTCTGTGTTGGCAAATCCTAGAACTACCCTTCCTTCACACAGGATGCCTAAGGATAAATGTCTGCCTTCATATTTTTTTTTTTTTTCTAAAAACAGGTTAGGGAATTTGTAATTGCCTTCTTTGCAAGAATGCAAATGCGATTGCCTGCAGAGTCCCCTAATAAAAGGATTGGGGGAAAGTTCAATAAAGTTTTGGGAACTGTAGCTTTCATTATAGATTTGGAGATTTAATTTCCTACCATTTATCCCCACCTCTAATTCCTCATCCCCCAATAAACATAACCCCAGGTACTCATTCCTCATTACACCCCAGGATAATGCCGTCCTGGTAACCATCTCGTCTTAATTATCCACTATTCATGTGGCAGAACTTCTCTTGGAGAAAGAAAAGTGTAACTGTAAGAGAAACCCTAGTAATACAAATTCAGTCTTTTAATAGCTTACCCGTTTCAAACTCTATCTAGATGAAAGAGTTTGCTATTTTCATTCTTCCTTCAGAAAATGTGTTAAGGCAGAAAAGTTCTTCCACCTTAGATCCTTTTGTAAAGGCTGCCTTAATATTTATTTTGATGTAGTATTTGAGGTAACAAAAGTCTGCAGTTTTTTACTACATATAAAATAGTAAAATACTAATACTATATACAAACAACAAAGTCCTACTGTATAGCACAGGTATCTATATTCAATATCTTATAATAAACCATCATGGAAAAGAATACATGTATGAATCGCTTCGCTGGATACCAGAAACTAACACAACATTGTAAATCAACTGTATTTCCATTTTTTAAAAGTTTGCAGTTTTTAACTGCAGTTTTGGCTTTTCTTCACAAAGCCAAGTTTCAGCCTCATCGCCAAGATAATTTAATAACTAAGCTGCCTTTGTAATTCTACTTCTACATATATGCCCAACAGAAATGCATTGTGTGTTCACCCAAAGATACGTACTAGAATGTTCAACCTCAGTGCTATTCATAATGGCCAGAAGACTGAAAACTACGCATAGAGACAACAGTGGTATATTCACACAATGGAATACTATACAGCACCAAGCATAAAAACTCGACCATTATATGCAACAGCATGAATGGATTTCACAAACACTGAATGAAAAGAAGCCAGACACAAAACAGTACATGCTACATGATTCCATGTATATAAAGTTCAAAAACAGGCAAAGCAAATAGAGTAACAGGTGTGAAAATTCGAGTGGTTCAGCATAGCAAAATTGAGCTGAAGAGCTGGATTCAAATTCAAGATTTTATCATTCATCATGCAATCTTGGCTTCTCTGCCTTCTACTTCTATAAAATAGAACCAACAGCAAAGACTGAATGACATAACAGTATACTTTTAGCAAAAAAAAAAAGAAAAAGATATGCAAATGCTTATCACTGTTGCCTGAAATATTAAATGATATTGTACTTACCGAGAATTCTTTAAGTTATAAGGTTGTATACTAATGTTAGTATAAGTGTAACTGGAAATACAGTATTACAAATTTTGTTATTTAAAGGACTTCCTAACAATTAAAGATATGCAACGTTTACACTACTTAGACCTTACACGCCTTCATCCTCAGACTCAGCTGACCCCTCAACTGCCTCGTGCCTTCCCATCTTTTCTCTCTTGTTCCCACTCTACTCCCTTCCTACCCCGCCATGCCCTCTTCCCTCTGCCTGGTGGAATCCCACCCACTCTTGAGTGCCTGGTCAAGGCACTCCTTCTGTGGGGCACCCCTCCAGGCCATGGTGAACTTTCTTTTTTGATTGAGTGCCTCTACCAAGTGTTTGCGACAGTTCTTGGATCAGAGCGTTGAATAGCTATTTATCTCCCATTATCATCATTAGCTATTTATCTCCCATATCATCATCTAACAAGTCATATGCTCATATCTGGTCTCCCTAGTATTTACATAACAAGTCATATGCTCATATCTGGTCTCCCTAGGCTGTATTTTTCCCTAAAGGCAGGGACCTGTGTGATATTTATTTTAATCGCCCTCAATGCTCTGTATTTTGCAGACACTAAATAAATGCTTGCTATACCGATGCTCTTTTGGTGTGTTCAGGAAAGCAGGCATCTCTGAAAGTAGGATAAAGGCACAGACCGGGGTTTCTTCTTCGAGTAAGTGGATTCAGTTGGTGGCATCTCATCTCTACAACTCTCTGTGTTAAGCTCTGATATTCTTTGCTCTGAGAGCTCTCGATCACGCTACACTTTGGAATGCAGACTAGCACTTTCAAATAGAAATATAATGTGAGCCGTATATGTAATTTAAAATTTTCTAGTAGCCTGCATTAAAAAAAAAAGTAAAAAGAAACAGGTAAAATTTAAAACATTTTTTACTTAAACTTATATATTATCATTTCAACATGGAAACAGCATAAAAAATTATTAAAGAGACATTTTGTCCTTTCGGGTATACTAAAACTTTGAGATCCAGTGTATATTTTATACTCACGGCACACCTCGATTTGGACTAGCCACATTTCAAGTGCTCAAAAGCCACAAGTAGCTAGTGGCTACCAAACTGAACAGCACAGGCTAGACTGGAATACGTGATTTCAAAGCATTCTGAAAAAAATCTAAGATCAGGTAAACCTTATAGAAATATACAGTAATCTTCCTAAACCTTGCTCTTAAAAATTGAAGAATATACTTCAGGCGATTGTATTTATTTTTTAACATCCTTATTGGAGTATAATTGCTTTACAATGGTGTGTTAGTTTCTGCTGTATAACAAAGTGAATCAGCTATACATATACATACATCCCCATATCCCCTCCCTCTTGCGTCTCCCTGACACCCTCCCTATCCCACCCCTCTAGGTGGTCACAAAGCACTGAGCTGATCTCCCTGTGCTATGCGGCTGCTTCCCACTACCTATCTATTTTACCTTTGGTAGTGTATATATGTCCATGCCACTCTCTCACTTCATCCCAGCTTACCCTTCCCCCTCCCCATGTCCTCAAGTCCATTCTCTAAGTCTGTGTCTTTATTCCTGTCCAGCCCCTAGGTTCATCAGAACCATTGTTTTTTATTTTAGATTCCATATATATGTGTTAGCATACAGTATTTGTTTTTCTCTTTCTGACTTACTTCACTCTGTATGACAGTCTCTAGGTCCATCCACCTCACTACAAATAATTTCATTTCTTTTTATGGCTGAGTAATATTCCATTGTATATATGTGTCACATCTTCTTTATCCATTCATCTGTCGATGGACACTTAGGTTTCTTCCACGTCCTGGCTATTGTAAATAGAGCTGCAATGAACACTGTGGTGCATGACTCTTTTTGAGTTATGGTTTTCTCAGGGTATATGTCCAGTAGTGGGATTGCTGGGTCATATGGTAGTTTTATTTTTAGTTTTTTAAGGAACCTCCATACTGTTCTCCATAGTGGCTGTATCAATTTACATTCCCACTAACAGTGCAAGAGGGTTCCCTTTTCTCCACACTCTCTCCAGCATTTATTTTTGGTAGATTTTTTGATGATGGCCATTCTGACCAGTGTGAAAATATTTGCAAATGAAGCAACTGACAAAGGATTAATCTCCAAAATATACAAGCAGCTCATGCAGCTCAATGTCAAAAAAACAAACAACCCAATCCAAAAATGGGGAGAAGACCTAAGTAGGCATTTCTCCACAGAAGATATACAGACTGCCAACAAACACGTGAAAGGATGCTCAACATCACTAGAGAAATGCAATCATTAGAGAAATGCTATTGTATTTTTAACAGCTATTAAGTTCAAAAACAATCTCGTTATCTACTCAGTATTTAAAATGGTGATCAATCTAAAATTCAGTAAGTTGCTAAAATTAATAAAAATACATTTATAAATTATAAAAAAGTTTGGACCTGGGACTGTCTTATTCATTTTATGTCTTCCCAGAGCTTTGAACACAGGAAGTGCTCAGTATATATATTCATGATGAATGAATGAATGAAAGAACGAACAAAACAAGCAAGCAAGCTGGTAGCAAAAAGTCTAGCTTTCCACCTCACAATTACTAATATGATAACGTGTGGTGACATTTATTCACAGTCATTTATGGATAAAGAAATCAAAACTTGAAGAATCTCACTAAGATGGAATTTAGATGTTAAGTCAATCCTATAAACGGAGGGGAAACCCCTCTAAATTAAAATTCAAACAGAATCATAATGCACTAAAGTCATTAAAATGTCTATAGTACTTTACGTTTTATAAAGCCATCTGTCATACATTATCTCATCTAGATGACATATATACACCACATATTATCTAAGCCAACCATCAAAGTACAGTTTCTTTATCCTATATGCCAAAAGAAAATAGATCTGGAAAGATGTGCATAAACCAAGTAAGTCATGGTTACACGGCCTTCAAAAACATCTTTTATTCATGAAAAGGTTTCCCTATTCATTTTTGCCATACAACGAAGCATACTTTATATCTGATTGTAAGTCATTTACGTTTACTTCTTGATTTTGGAATCTTATGACTATCATGTTAAGTATTAGTTTTACTGTGGACATCAAGAGAATAAATGACTAATTACATAGAGGGAAAAGGATGAAATGAATCATGGGTTCCACCTGAACTTCATCAGTTAAAAGGATGAGTAGCAAAATCTCTAAGGAAAAAAAAAGAGATGAGCTTAAATTAGTCATGGTCTTTTGAGGGGGAAAAGGTAAAACTATTTTACACTTGCCTGATAGCAGATCTAAAATCTAAAAGATAAGGGGCACTGTGGAGAATCACTGTAAAATACTCAGACTTCAAAGGTTCCTATAAGGTCAAAATATGGAATATGTACAAGCAAAAAAAAAAAAAAAAAAGGCTAAATATAAAACCAATCTATTATGAGATGCTTTTATTATTTAAATGTCTCTTTTGAGTATTCTTAACAGGTACTCAGAACCTTAATCCACTCTGGAAATTTTAAAGAATACAGAAGAAAAAAAAAAATGGAAGAAATTAACATAATTTTAAAATAAGAATCTCATCCTATATATTAAAAAGAAAAAAAATCACTATTATATTACGTTTTAATTGCTATAAGCTGCCCCAGTACATAAGCAAGCTAACTTTTACTTTAGGGGAAAAATGGACAAATCAATTTCAAACGATTTCAGCAACAAAAATTTGTTTTGCTTTATGTATACATAACACACTAAGATTTTTTTTTTTTACTTTTTAAAAATTGAGATATAATTGACACATAACATTACATTACATTTGTTTCAGGTCTACAACACAGTGACAATATTTTGTGAAACGATCACCCAAGTAAGTCCAGTTAACATCCTTCACCACACATAATTACAAATTTACTTCTTCTTACGACGAGTAGTTTTAAAATCTACTCTCTTAGTAACTTTCAAATATAGAATACGGTATTATTAACTATAGTCAGGCGTTTTAAATTGATAATGTCACCTATGAACTGGTAATTTTCAGTTGAGTTTATAGTTTACTAAATAAAATCACTGAACCTTAAGAATTATGAAGAAGGACCTTAGAAACAATGAGCCCAGTGCCTCTCAAACTTTAATGTGTAAGTGAGTCCCCAGAGAGATTCTGATAAGATGCTGACTGTGAGCCCATAGATGTGGAGGGGGCCTGAGATTCTGCATTCTAACAAGCTCTGGGTGATGCCGATGATGCTGGTCCAGGAACCACACGTCGGGTACCGAGGCTCCAGTCAAGCCTAAAGGAGACCCCACAGCTTTTGCTTGCACATCTCCAGCCACTAGGACCTGAAAACTGCCTGTACCAGTAGACACTGCAGGGATCTGACTTGCAGAGCAACAAAGAAAGTTGGCTTCCTCTTCTAATGATGGAAGAGAGACACCCTTTCTCTCCCTACATCTCCTTTTTTGCAAGGTAAACTTCCCCACTTCCTTGGCTACTCTTAGAAGTGATCAGTTTCCAGATCCCTAAAACTTCCAGATCCCTAAAACATCCTGATCACAGAGGATGCTCCCTCCATGGTCAACATCTGCCTTAAAATAGTCCCTTGGGACGGGGCACAGTATTCCCTACATGGGACAGCCAGGCCTGGGAACAGCTGAGCAGGACCCCTGCATGGCCCCATCTAAATGCCACGGCTCACCTAACCTGACTCTATGCAAGTCTCACCTTCTGTCAGCACCAAAGACCACACTGTACTGGCAGCTCACAATCTTGTAGAGAAACTGGTACCAAGCAGGTGTGCAAATTCTGTTCTTGAATAGGTTATTTTTTTTTTTAACCCAAATGTAAGAATTTACATTTATTCCTGTTAAATGTCATCTTGCTACTTTGGGCTTGGCATTTTCTGAGGTAATTTAAAAATAACAAATCAAATGAGAAATATTTTCAGAAAATAACAACTCACAAAATCCATTTCAAATTTATTATCTAATATGTAATACGTATACACATATGCAAAAAACCCACACACTGTTAAAAAAATTATTATAAAAAAGCACATCATTGGGACCACTTTTCAGGCTGGAAAATAAAACATTTTGAGGAACTTGGAAGCCCCCAAAGAGTTCCTTCCCCACCCTACCCCACTCCGTCACCTCTAGAGGTAACCACGACACTGATCTTTTTGGGTGGCAATCATTCCCTTAATTTTCTTTATAGTTTTAACATCTATATATACATCCCTAAACAATCTACTTAGTTTTGCACACTTCTGAACTTTACATAAATGGAATCATTCTGTACATATTCTTCTGCGTCTTGCTTCTTTCATTGGACATCATGTTTCTAAGATTCATCCATATTGGTTCATGCATTTTTGTTTAACAGACACTTACAAAGAACTTGCTACATGCCAGTCATTCTCCTAAGCATGTCAAAAATATTAACTCATTTAATCTTCCTAACAACACTATCAGGTAGACACTATCATTTTCCCCAGCATACAGATGAGGAAACTGACGTGCTGTGAGGTTAAGAAACTTGCCCAAGGTCACAAAATAAGTGGCAGACCTGGATTTTGAACCCAGGCAGAATCCTTGCTCCTCAGCACATCTCCACACCCTCTCCTGTATGTGGTATTATTGGCTCTTTTTGTTCATGGCCAAATAGTATCCCAGTGCCTAAGTACAGCAAAACCAGTTGATTCAATATGATATTGATGAGTATTTGGGTTGTTTCCAGTTTTTGCTCTTATAAGCAATGTTTCTTTGAACATTCTTGTCAGTGTTCCTTGAAGCACATGAGTTCGGACATCTTCCTAAATGTATATCTAGGAGTAAGATTGCTAGATTGTAAGTTAGTAACAGGTTGAACCTGGTTAGGTAAGAAACTGTTTTCCAATGTAATTGTATCAAGTTATACTTCTACCAACTATCTATAAGAATTCCCATTCCTCCACATCCTTGTCAACACATGGTATGTCAGATATGTAAATGTCTGCCAATCCAGAGGGTATGGTATATTACTACAATTTTAACTTGCATATGTTTGATTATTAAACTAGCTGTCTGGGTTTCTTTTGTGAAGTGCTTGTTTAAGCATATGAATGTATAGCATCATTTTTCTATTGGGTTGTCTGGCTTTTTTTATTGATTCATGTGTTCTTTATATATGTTGGACCAGTACCATAAATGTCCCACAAATATCAATCAATCACTTTGGGCTTGTTTTCTCACTCTTCATGGTTTAATGAACAGAAGTTCTATTCACAATTTTTTCAAACAACAGAAGTGAAGGCCTCCTCACACATTTTAAACTTTTTGTACTACTATAGAAGAATTTCCTAGGGCTGCACTTAGAATCCTTCATAGCTCTTCATTAATTATATCTTAAGAAGGTCTAATTGGGGAGTGGTCAAGAAAAGGACAGTATACTGACAATGACTGATATGGAACAATAAAGCTGATGAACCTGACATCTATAAAATCTCGAAGGATATCAACTTGGGAATTTGGACCATTTCAGCAAATCCCACAAGATTTCGAGGACATATACAGATCCAACTCCTCCTTTTAAGGCTTTCCTGTCATCCAATCTTCTCTTTTCTCCCCAACACCTACCACACTTACCTCTACTATTATTCATCCTGGCCCTTGATCACATCCTGCCGTGTACTGTACTTCAAATGCTTCATGCTTATGTATGTCACCTCCAAGATGAAACGTAACTTCCCTACAGACTGGGACTGTATTTCACACACCACATCCTGGGTCTCACAGAGTTCGCTTCGCTGCAAAGAGCAAGCCCCTCGATAAGTAATTCTTGATTTATGCAAGAAGAAAGTTTAGGACAAATTAAGAGAACTTCAGAGCCAACATATTAGGAAACTGTACAAAATAAAAACATAAATCAGTTCGAAAGATATTTAACACAAGTTGAGTGAGAAGAAAACACTGATGAAAAATATATCTGAAATGGTAGCATGGGAACAGGTTATAAGGCTCTGCTGAGGACTCTGGATGTGTTCAGTGGGCAAGAAGCCATAGGTGATTTTTCAGGGACAGTCAGTAAGTCCATTCATTCATTCAACAAATACGTGTTTAATGAGCAGCCCCTTAGGGCCAGACACTTTTCCAGGCCCTTGGACTTCCACAGTGACCAAAGGAGACAAGGGCCCCTGAGTCCCGGAGCTGATTTCATAGTGAGGGAGACAGATGGACAAGCAAGCAATACATACAGGAGGCCCGAGGGTGATAAAAGCTATGGAGAAAAGGAAGGAGAGGAGTGGGCTTGGGGTGCCTGGGGAGGAGGATGGTTCCCCCCACGCCACAGGGTCAGGGAAGGCCTCTCTGATGGGGGCAGGAGACAGCTCAAGGCCACAAGGGAAGACTGTGTGTCCCCCGGGATCTCCTTCCCATGCCCCCAGACCTACCAGGCTCGATGAGCATTTTAACAGCAAGAAGGCAATTCGAAGATCCCTATCCTCTTTCACACCCTGAGTTCTGAGCCTCCTACCCACCCTAAGTCTCCCCAGTCACCCCACCTCATCCTGATGCATTTCTGACCCCGTGGGGATTCTCCAACTTCAGGCTGGTGGCAGAGCCATCTCAACGTCTTGTCCTCCTTTGCAGATTTCCCTGAGTCCAGGCCTACTTCCTCCCTGGCTTCCGAAGCTGGGGCCTCCCTTGGGTTTTTTCCTGCTTCCTCAGAATCCAGCCTCCTTCCCAGGATGCATTCTTAGACACAGGTGGGAAGCCAGTTCAGGCTCCCCTTCCAATTTTCTTCTCGCCTGAAAGACCCCTCCCAGAAACCAGCTGCAGGCAGGGATGGCAACAGGAGGACCCGAGGCCACTGCAGGGCCTCCATGAGCAAGAGGCCAGGGTCAGGGAGGGGAACCATGTCGGTGCACGTGTGTTCACATGGGTGTTACATATATGTATACAGAGTGCGTGCATATGTGTGCAACATGCCTGGGTCTGTCCAAGAACGATGTGAGAAAGAGTGTGGGCATGTAGGCAGGAGCAAAATGAATCTACGAGAGCAAATGAGAAGAGGTGAGTGTTCACACAGAGAAAGAAATGCAAAACTTGCCAAGAGAAAGAACTAGAGGCCCAGAAAGGAAACTCTACCAGGTAGCAAGACACCAGGGTAAAAAGAGTAACAGGGAAGTATAAGTATTAAAAATCAAAAATGCTGAGAAGATGGCAGGAAGCAACAACAAAAAGATCCATCTAAAAGGAAGTGCGAAAGAGGCAAGACCGACACAAAATTTCAACGAATAACGTTCTTATTTTGCACTTCTCTTTATAAAGCATTTACATCCCAGATCAAGGCTGATGTAGCAAGCAAGGCACAAAGGCCACTGGCTCTAGTAGCTAGGAGACAAGGGATGGAACATTTCTAAAGATGAAGTGTTTAGAATGAAAATAACTATAAATGTAAATGCAGATGCTGGTCTCATAGTCTGGAAATTCAGTTGCTTTCACTACAGAATGTAAAAAGGAAAGGCTCTTGGGTAAGACCTCTGCAGTACAGAGCTAAGAGAGTGATCGCTGTTGGTCTGACCAAACGGCAGGCAAAACAAACCAAAAGAGAACAACAAAACAAGAATGCTCCCACACAGAGATGCGAGTAGATAGATAGGCTGCAACACACAAGCACACACCTAAATTCCCTGTGATGCGCAAGGGTCTCTGGGCAGCCCTGCAGCCGTGGAAACGGGGCAGCGTGCTCCTTCCTGTGATAACTGTTCCTTCTCCACTCGGCTGTTTCCTCTGACTCGCATTTTCTGTGACCCTTCCTCTTGGAATCCTCTGACAATGACTCACACGGCAATAGTCTAGTCAGCGGTCCCACAGCCCACCACAGTAGACACTGTGTAGGAGGTGGGCAGCTTGGCGGACCAGAGTCTGGACCAGTTTTTTCCTTTCTCTGTTCAGGGAGGATTTGCTTTTCAGCCACATTTCCCTCAAAACACAGCCCCGACAGGAGATGCTTACTGCACAGATTTCTAAACGATGAAATGATCTGAGTTTGGCGACTTGGTCATAACGAAACTAAAAACAGTAAGATGAAAAAACAATAGTGTGATCGTCACACCTACAAAAAACAACTTTATACTTGGGTGAAATCAAGAGATGAGGAAAAAAAAGCTCAAACTAATATTTTCCAACCTTTCACTAACACCTAGGGCTAAAACCACATGTTTTGAAGGTCTTGCACTGTGTTATTATTAGAAGTCACAATTCTATTGATACTGATGAGTCATTTGTATCGGCGGAAACCAAGAACTTCCATCAACATCATGTTACACACAGTCACTGTGGCTTAGCTTTTTCTTTATTACTGGTCAAAGCAGCTTCAGCATGCTTATTGAAGCCCAAAAAAAAAAAAAAAGGAGGCGAACTCCACAAGGGAGTGCAAAGCGTTCCTTTCCCCAGCTGATCTCACTTTAATCATTCTTCTCAAGATAGCTTAGGATGCTCTGATCAACTTGTATCTGCAAAAGGAAGTTTATTTATAAACTTCAAAAAAGTAACATTTTCACTTTCCGATGAAAATAAGCAGAACTGAACTCCAAAAACAAACAACGAAACCATTTCTGAAAACACACGCCAGCTTTAAAATGACCCAAGGTCAGGTTTGGGGTTTTTTTTTTTAACCTTAATAACATGCAACAGATATAAACAAAATCTGTCATTACTTAAGGACTTGAACCACACAAAACAAAGTGGGGCTGGCCGCTGAGCACCCCCCTGCCCGCTGCCCTGCTCCGGGCACACATTCCTTACTCGTGCAGGGAGAAGTGGGGCAGGTCCAGGTTACACCAGGAAAGCCTAAGTTAATGGTTCAGGAAGGTTCCTTCTGGTGCTTCGGAGGAAATAACAGCATAGTCCCTTCCCTTTACTCTCATCCCCCTTCCCCTGGCCCCAGAAGAGTCCCAGAAAATTAAAAGGAAGTAAAAATCGGTTTTCTTGGGGGCTTCCCAGAAATGCTGTGATGCTTATGCAGTCTCGGCCAAGGCAGGAATATGTCCAGTTTTCTACCTGGGAACCAAGGTCGGCAGTGACCACAGATCTGAAAATAGCCTCCCAGCAGCTAAGTGGCTGAGGTGCTCTCCAAGGCAGCGCTGGTGCTGTGGGCAGATTACAGAGGGGCCAGCTGAGGGCTGTAACAGCTGCATGAGTCAGCACTCGCTGCTCGTAGGAAACTGCTGACATGCTGAATGACTCGCGCAGGCAGAAGGTGCACACACCTACCCGGGCAAAACAAAAACAAGGTCCATGCAAATCGGCCAACAGGAACCTCTCTTCCCTCGCAGTTCCTATTTTCCAAGGTTAAACCCCAAATAGACACAATCTATGCCACCACTCAAAAATAGTAGTCACAACTAATAATAATGAAGACTGGTAATAAACAACTCACTCTCCGTGTTGTGATGTGTGGAACAGCTGCGTTCAAATCTCACGAGCCAGTTAATTTTAACCGGTTTTAATTTTAACTGGATTTAACTGCTTTTCCTCCCTTCTGAAAAAAATCAAAATAGTTACCCTATCGACCACAAAAACTGGTAACAGACAAGCACAGTTCCTGTTTTTCAGAGGGGACTTACTTTCAAACCCACAATATCGAGATGCTTAACATAAGTGGAAACTTAAAATTTATTGTTTGATGTGGGAGCTTAAACCTGAACACAAACTCAGATCCCACAAACGTTCTGGTGTAATCACATCTCAGACTGAGTCCTACACATCTTTCATCTCCCTTCTCTCACTTAATACCAGAGCCAAAAATCTAAGAGGAAAATGGGTTGTCTGGAACTCAGGACACATTTTCCCACAGAAACAACGCTATGTTCAGAATATTCCATGAAGGCTGTCTCAAATTTAAAATATGAGTGAGAGGTTACATTTATAGTTTAAAAAGAGAAAATAATACTATAACAGTAGTTCTTCCAAAGCCAATTAAAAATTCTTGATTGACTGTCTGAGGAAACGTCTAATTAGAGGAAGATGGCGGACAGTCTTCTAGATGAGACTTTTGGACTCTGTTTAGTTTCACCCTGGTTCTCTAAGCATGATTTACATGGTTAATTTCACTTTAAAATGCATGACGTTCTCTTACTTTGTCATAACATACTACTAGAAAAATCTTTACAGTTGTGAGTACTGTTTGTTTTGTATGCTCCAAAAAGTTGATCAAGAGTCGGAAGAAAAAAAAAAAGAAAGGAAGAAGGGCTACAAAGAGGGGATACCAGGGAGAGGGGAACAGAAAGCAATGGAGTCAGGGAGAGAGGAAGGCACAGAGGCATAACTAAACAGAAGTCAGAGGAAAAGTAGGAATTAGGGAGAGGCGCTCCACTAGACAGTGTACTCCGAGAGAAGGGGCGGAACTCGTCACCCAGCTGCTCAGAGATCCGACCTCAAAGGAAGAATGAAAGAGTCCAGCAGGACATTTCCACAGACTGGCGCTAGATGGCGCCATCAACCCAACATAGCATGGTTGCTGGAGGCGTCTGCGTCGGGGAGGGGTAGAACGGAGGGCAGTTCAGACTCTTCACAGCTGGGTATTCAACCTGCAACACTTCTATCTAAAAGAAGCATGGCTTCATTAATCAATCAACTTCTCCAAACGTCCAGATGTCACCACCAACCGTGCTAAACGCACGGGGCATGCCAATTTTGAAATAGACTTAACTCAATTTTTATAATAAAACTGTGGGCTGGGGAGGCAGATGAGTGAAATCCATTGCTTTTTTTTTTTTCTTTTAAAATTCAACATTTAAGGATAATAGAATATTTCGGGTTTGCCGCTGCTACTGACTAACTGACAAAAATTCCTAATCATAGACCAAGTGGTTTTCCCCTGAAGCTCCGTTTAAATGTCAAATAACATACCATCTCATTACCCGGGTTTATGCGATCAGATCAAGTATCTGGCAAGAGAAAGGTGATGCTCGCTGACAAACATATTATCACATTAAAAATTATCTGCCCTTCTATTTTTTTAACATCTTTATTGGAGTATAATTGCTTTACAGTGGTGTGTTAGTTTCTGCTGTATAACAAAGTGAATCAGCTATATGTATACATATATCCCCACATCTCCTCCCTCTTGCGTCTCCCTCCCACCCTCCCTATCCCACCCCTCTAGGTGGTCACAAAGCACCGAGCTGATCTCCCTGTTCAATGCAGCTGCTTCCCACTAGCTATCTATTTTACATTTGGTAGTGGGTATATGTCCATGCCACTCTCTCACTTCATCCTAGCTTACCCTTCCTCCTCCCTGTGTCCTCAAGTCCATCCTCTATGTCTGTGTCTTTATTCCTGACAGGCCCCTACGTTCTTCAAAACCTTTTTTTTTAATTGTTTTTTTAGATTCCATATATATATGTGTGTGTGTATGTGTGTGTGTTAGCATACGGTATTTGTTTTTCTCTTTCTGACTTACTTCACTCTGTATGACAGACTCTAGGTCCATCCACCTCACTACAAATAACTCAATTTCATTTCTGCTTATGGCTGAGTAATATTCCATTGTATATATGTGCCACATCTTCTTTATCCATTCATCTGTCAATGGACACTTAGGTTTGCCCTTCATATTTTCAATATTACAGTGGTTTATATGCTCTAATCTGCTTGTCTATATTCTCTGTCTCCAGGGTTGGGTTTATAAAGAGCCCTCTCTTCGCTCAGAAATTCCCTCCCATCACTAGGGTACCTACCAGCGTATGAAATTCTACGAGTCCCATCTCTAGGGTTTTACTTCTTTGGCTTTGTCTCCTATTAATAAGCTGATGCTTCAGAAAGAATTAATGCACTAGGTATGCTCAGTTATTTATACCCCAGTAATATGGTTTTCATAAAAATCCTTTTCTGAGATTGGTTTTGCAAGGGAAGGAGGGGGCTGGTTAAGGACATTGGGTGGCCTAAGGGCAGCAAAGCACAGAAGAAGTCAGGGCAGAAAGCGGCCACTGGGAGAACTGAGAGTGAGCCTTGCTGGCTTCTTCAGGATTGCAGCAAGGACCGTCACCCTGATGCAGATCTTCCCAAGGAGATATATGAAAAGTAAGGGTTAATGCTAAGTATGTCTACATTTTCCTCTTGCTGAATGGGTAATAATGTCTTTTATAGTTAATTTCATTTTTTTTTCACAGTTTGACTCTTCAGGGCTCATTCATTTGCATAATATGGAAGCTTGAACCTATATAGATGTTCTACAAATCAATGCAAGTAATTCTCATACTAAATCAGCAGCTTTAATTTAAGCTCATCATTGTTTGCATAGAAATCTTTATGCACTCATCTGCTTGATTTTTTTAATCACTTAAAACCTCCAACAGTGACACACTAAGCATCTCCCCATTTAGCCATCTCCAAAATTTGAACTAAATACTGAAAAATAAGCACAGTACATTCATACGCTTGATCATTTCCCAAATTAAGCTTCAAACGCATGCTTCATGTTCCAGCAGCTCCAAGGATAATGCCGCTTGACTAAAGATGACAACTTGGACGTCCAGCCCAGGACAGAGCTGAGTCAGCGCTCTAAACAGTGACCCTGCAAACCCGGGGTAATCAGGGTCACTGCCAAACCAGCTGCCTAGCGAGTCCTTTAAAACCATTCAAATCTCCTGTTGAAGGTTGCAACATGCTAATCTGGCAAGATAATCTCTTCCTGAAATTGACTAGAATGAGAGCAAAGGTTACCTGCTTTTATCTGTTACTAGCAGCTAATATTTCTAATTAGGAACTCTAATGGAATTGGTTCTGAATGAAATTCCTCCTCTTCAGTAGAATAATCTACCTATTATAGAAATGGTTTCCTACACCTTTTCCTTCCTCATCCAAAAAGAAAGGAAGGAAGGAAGAAAGCTATAAACAAATTATTCACATAACAAGAGGGTAGGAGCATGAGTTACAGGAAAACCCTGGAACCAGAGTCATGGGATTCATGTTTTGTGTCTAGTTCTTCCTTTGTCTTTACATGTCATCACTTCCATGCTCTGATCCCCAGATGGACACTTAGAAGTGAGGAATGCAATTCTTAGAAAGTGAGTCAGATGAAAGACAACAGATACATTCACTCAGGTTCACTGAGAAATTATTTTTCAATTTTATCTTTCAGATAGATGCCAATAAAATATCCAGTATTTCATAGTGAGATGGCCTATATTTCCACTTCTGAGACCTGGTAGAGAGCAAAAAGGAAAAGGGCGTGCAGAATAGCACAGTGGTTAAGAGAACAAGTTCTAGCATCAGACACCTAGTGTCCAATCCCAGCTCAGCTACTCATTAGCTGGATGACATCTGTGCCTCACCTTCTAATGATCACACCTGCCTCTAGGTGGTTATATGGATTAAATGAGTTAATATCAGTAACACACATAGGAGGCTCCCAACACAGGTTAGCTACCACTAGATAAAAAGAAAATAGAGGAGTTTTAGCATACACTAAAGTCAATTTGTTTTAAATAGACACTGTCTGCACTCCTAAATTGTGCTAAGAATGGTCTATATAATCATCCTCGGTCTGCAGAGGCTGGAGACCCTCCCACTCTCGTGTGGGCAGGGGCTTCCGATAAGCTGGACTCACATTTTCACTAGAGACCCTCGACCGGGGCCCACACACATCAGCCAACTGGGAGGGCATGGCTGTGTAGCTTCTAATCATTCAAATATTGTCAAAACGACCCTCAATATGTCCAAAATAAGAATGCTAACTTGCATTTTTTTTCCAAGTATAGAAGCGAACAGTATTCTTGGCAATTAACAGTTCTGTTTTTATCAGGTTCTAAAGACACAGGTAAATAAATCAATTCTGGACTCTGTATACAGGAA
Source organism: Neophocaena asiaeorientalis asiaeorientalis (assembly GCF_003031525.2). NCBI lineage: Eukaryota > Metazoa > Chordata > Mammalia > Artiodactyla > Phocoenidae > Neophocaena > Neophocaena asiaeorientalis. The sequence continues at coordinate 4,891,378 of NW_020175672.1, read as the reverse complement.
CAATTATTTGCCAAAATGACTCCACGGGTTATAGCGTGGTTTATGCAATACTCCAAAGGGCCACAGACAGGAGTAAATTAATAGGTTGAGGAGAGCTAGCCTCCAGTTTCAGACAGGCCCTAACGGTAGTTCACTCCACAATTCCTCGAGGAGGACAGCTCCAACCTCCCAACCCGGTCACATTCCCCAGTACATCCTCCAGTGCATAAAATACCTTTCCTTCACAGAACTTGCAATAAGTTATCTGTGGCTGTCTGATAAATGCCATCCCTCCTACCAGATGGGGTGCTTCATGGGGGCAGGGCCAGGACTGGCTTTGCTCTCCGCTAGCACCATGATCACCTAGCACTGCGCCTGCCACGTAAGAGATACTCAGTATACGTTTGTTTAGTGAATGAATGAGGCACTTGCCTCTAAAGGATGGCATTTCTGGACACTTAGCCCATTTTATGGCATCCATGAGCTCCTGTTGCTCAGGAGAATACAGGAAAATAAAACCTGCCGATAATCTGTTGGTACTAGGAGACGAAGCAAACTTCCTGAGCGGCACCTTCACTTTGTTTCTCTACTTAAAAGAATGGGAGTAAACACGCTGGGCTCTCCCAGCTTTAAACTCCAAAGTGAAAGTCCAAGCTAAGCCTTCTATGGAGTAGACTTGTGAAGAGTCCGGAGGAAACTCCTGAAGCAATCGCAGGGGAGAGACAAAAGGATGGCGCAAGACTAACTTTGACAACAGACTTGGAAACTCAAAAAGTTTTCTTCTGCGACTAACCTGGAGTTTGTCCACATGCCAGCTGCAGGCTCAGAAACAAATGGAGATAATCACGAGAAGTATGGGAGGACTGGAAAGGGGAGGATTTAAACGCTTGGGAAAGGAGAAGATGAAAGCTGACACAAGCAGGAGAGGGAACTGGCAACCAGGCAGCCGCTTGCAGGGGCATCAGCGCCGTGTCCTACTGCCACCAGGAGAGGAACGAAGAGGTCAGGGAAGCAAATGACACATCTCAGAACCAAAGGCCAATTTATTATCAGGCTGAGGAACAAAAGAGAAGTTAACCAGGGGAATATGCTGGAGAAGTGGTGATTATGAGGTCACTGGGGAAGACTGAGAGACATTTTGGCTGTAATTCCAATGACCAGAATGAACAAGCACGTGAAATGCTTTCAGATTGGGGAGATTTATTATTTTGGAAAAAAATAGCTCAAGGAAAAAGGCAACATTCCTGCCTGATTTTTGAAGTAGTGCCATTAGTAGGACAAGGTTCAATTTCCATATTCTTTAGAAAAGAAAGGGTCCTTGAAAAGGACATCCTGGTGGTTTTAAGGAGACTTCCAGCTTTAGGGAAGCTGAGTAGCATACTGATGGTAAGAGTAAGTTTCAGTTTTAGGGAAACTGACATTTGAAATTAACAAAAAGAAAAAAGGGGAAAAAAAGTAAAAACCTCGAATTGACAAAGAAAGAACTACTTTTCTATTAAATATCATCCCAGACCAAAAAAGATGAGTAATATTCTGGGCAATCTGAGTTTACAAAATGTTTCACAGCAGGTTTCAGTTTGGACTTGAACAATGTGTAAATATTTACATAAAATTTAAAAATGGAATAGAAATGGGTTATAGGCTGTCATCGACAAGACAGGAGTGATTTTCTGTCATTCCCAAGGCCTTGGTGCTGCTTTCCCTAACTCGGCTTCAGCTCTGCCAGAAGCTTCTTCTTTTCTTTCCCAGAGTAATGCCAATTTTTGCAAGCAGCCCTGACTTCTGAACTGCTAGTGCCTCTGATAGGGTCATATGTCACTGGAGCCTCTTCAACATCCCGAAAAGGAAAGGAGGAGACAGGGAAGCAGATGCAGTGTTTGCTGTCTGAATCGCAGGTTTTGACAGATACGTTGCATATTGCATCGTTCCCTGTTCCTTGTACGTGAGGGTAAGAACTGGGTTTTCTGTATGCTATGACCCCTAGCCCATGCCCAGTCATTGACTCAGGGCTGGATTGTGTATATAGGACAGGGAAATAACCTTTAGACAGTCAGGACAACACACACTGCATTCTGATGAAATTCCTTCCAACGAGAACCTTCCTCTTCTGTAGAATGGGCACAATGCCTGCTTCATAGGGTTGCCTTGAAGAGTTATCAAGATTATGTGCAGGGAAAGCAGTTAGCACTGTTTCTGGCACGTGGTGAACATTTAAGAAATCACAGCTATTGTTTTAGTGGGTATTCCCAAATGTCAAATTCTCATGGAGGAGTCCTTAAGGCATTAAACAGGTATGTTACACCATGTGGTCAATAACAACTACATAGAGGGCAGGTGACCCAAAAGCAATGGATTATTTACCTGCAGAGGATTATACGGTGCCCTCGATATTAATTATTTGGACTTTCACGTTGTATCCTCTGTTAAAAAGAAAGCTACCGATCCCTGAGTGGGACTCAGTGTTGATTTCATTTGATTTAGAGTTGTTTTTCTTGCATTTTTCAATTTTCCTGACCGCGGTTAACCATTCACTTGGTGGAGATTCACAAACTGTCTTCCTATGTGCCAGGCCTTTAGAAAATCGCCAAATACAGAAATATTAAACAATAAGCTGTTTTAGCTCACTCAGCAGTGGGAGCCAGGGAGCCTGCAGGCCAGCTCTGGAGCTTTCAGTGTTCCCACCCAGTGTTTAGAAAATGTTTGAGTGAATATTTAAAAATCAGGGGATTCCACATTAAAAACCCTGATATCCAGCTTCCCTCGGAAAAATCAGAAGGTGTGGCAACACAAAGCCAGTATTCCCACCCATTCCTGCCTGGCAACAGTCGACGACAAGGAACTGAGACACAGTAGTGGTTGCCTGCCACTCCACGTTGTGCCCCCTCCTCACGGAGACCAGCGAGAAATGAAAATGAAGGGCCCCATGTTCAAGGATTATTAAGGCTCTCAAGAAGACAACAGCAGAAGATTAACCACGTGTGAGGTCCTTCTGAGAGGGGGAAGGGGCCCTGTGCAATAGTGCAGGTCACATGCCCACGAAACTGGCCCTGCTGCTCAGCCAGACAGGGAGAGTATTTACTTAACTGAGTATAAGCCAACATTTACAAGAAGCCAGACAACGTACCCCCTGAAATCTGAGGTATACAAAAAGTAGAGCAGTGGAGTCCAGCCCTGCTGAGCTAGACAGCCACTAGGATCTCTCTCCTCCCTTGTTAAGGCTGGATCCATACCAGAGACACTAGGCATGAGTTAATCCAAGTAAAATTAAACCGCTCCCAACAATACAGATTGGCCTGAGCCCTTTTGTTGGCATCGCAGGAGCCTCGATCACAAATTCTGAGGAACAGCTCACAAGCGCTAATGAGTAAGTCCCCATTGGCTGTGCAGACAGTGGGCTCAGAAGTGAAGCGCTGGCCTAGGAGAGATGTGAACGTGAACCTGACCATCTGGCTCTCTGCGACTCACTTTGATCACAAAATGAATTGCAACAAATTGAAGAGCACATGGCTAGAGTTAATTGTCTCATCTGTAATCTGAACCTACTTTTAGGCAGTTACCATTACCCTCCATCAGGTGGAAACGTTTCTGACTACCACTGCAAAGTGCATTTTCCTGATGAACTGTAATGGATCATTAAATTCCATATCAGAACAATACTTTGCATTTATGCAGTGCCTTTCATCCAGGGATGTCAGAGTAGTTTGCAAATAATTAAGCCCCTCACACTGCAGCCAGAGGTGAGTGACTGGAAGGGACTTGCCTGAGGGCACTGAGTCAAAGGCATAACTCAAAAGAATGGCTCTCTTCCAGGCACTGATAATACTGAAAAGTGACTTGCGGGGTGCAGGTGTCCCTGACTCCCTCCCTCCCTTTCTGCCTTACCTCTTCTCCTCTATGGAAGATCCTCACATGCAACATACAAAGGACTGACAGGTAGCTAACAGGCATGCATATAATTTAGCTATGAGCTCAGACACACACATATATGAGGAGAATGTTCTTCCACGTAATCCTGGCATATACAACACGAACTGACATTTCAATCCACCTGCAGAACTGACGGACACCAAAAGAATGAACACATTTATGATTACCAAGTGGCAAACGTAATGTCTTCCAAAATGCAAAATGAAAATATTATTCAGCACAAATGAAGTATGTTCTAACAAAAGTACTTTATTCCATGGTTGTGTTTTCCATTTCTGGGACCCCCATTTGAATGATATTCAAGTTTCAGGAACAGCAAATAGGATGGAAGTGGACAATCAATGCATGTTTTAAGGCAGAACACTAGGAGGGAGAAACATTTCAGCCACTCAAAGTTTTGGGGTGAAATGATAAACTCCTGAAAACCTGAATTTATAATGGAAATGCTGACAGACCTTTCACGGGAGCAGTTTGAGTGCAACATTTATTTAGCAATCTCTCTTACAGACTAAAGACTAATTCTAACAAGATGTCATTTTGACTCACGTTTACTATTACCTGGAAGAAGGAAAAACGCCGTTTACTCGCGAGCTGCGAGCTGCCGGAGCACCAGGGTGAAAGCAATCTCACATTTTAAGCAAGACGCCGCCGCCTTACCAAAAGAGCCTCTCCACCGAGGGAGGGGCAGCCCTTCCCGCTCAGCTTCTTTCATGTCAGCCGGAGCCTTCGCAGCTCGACATGACTTTCCTACATGTTACATTTAAATGATCTGAGAAAACCGTTATCAGAGTTAACAACTCTAATTTTACTCTCAACAGACAAAAGCAAAATATCTCATTAGGCATCATCTCCGCCAAGGTTCGCACTAGGCAGGAAAGGATTTTTATCTAAAGTAATTACCCTTTTTAGTTAAACACACTCAACAGATGAAATTTACACAGGGAGTCAGAGACTGCAGCACTAGACAGTGAAGGTGAAAACCGAGTAACGCCGCGTCCCGTCGCCCGCCCGACAGCCGGGAGTGTGCCGCTCAGTCGGGGGTGAGGCGCCCTCGTCCCTCTTGTTTCCCAGGGCCCAAGGGTTGCGGCGACGACGGTGACCGGACAGGCAAATTGCGAGGCGCTCCTTCTCGGGCCACAGAGAAAACCATCGGACAGCGGTTGTGCAGGAACTTCCCCCAAGTTACCAAACTCCCCTACACGCGAGAGGATGCTGGGGATACCCTGCGCACCCGCGACCCCCGAAGCCAGGGGTGCGCGACCCCTTTCACACGCGTACACCCGGCCCTGCAGGCTTCCTCTCACGGTCCGAGTTCCTGCAAATCCTCGGCCAAACCGAGGTCGCTGAGATGCTCACTCGAGTCCCCTCTCGCAGCTGAGGTAGCCCAGGAGCTCCGCCCGCCTCCCTCTCCATCGGCGCTCGGCTCCTGAGCACCCACCCTGTGAGAGGAGGAAAAGTGCGAGACCCCACAGGGCACCTCGGCGTGGGGTAGGTGGAGAGGTGTCCCCTGGATAAACTCCTCTCCTAGGTGGAGCTTCTGGGGCTTGCAGACTGAAGTGTGGGCAGGGAGAGGAGGGTGTGTGTTGCACTTTGATTTCATGCAGAATCTTGGAGGAGGAAGGTGCAAGATTTCCCTCTCTGAAGGCACAAGCCCCTCGGCTTGAGCTCCCTGGGACGCATTTCAATAACCCGGTCATTGGTAGTAGTGATTCCACCCAGCGCGCAGCCCAAGGTCTGCGCCGCGAGCCAGCAGCCTGCCTCTTCCCGGGACCATAAACTTGGGCTTTGATGCCCCGCCAGTCGCTGTGGTCCCAGCTACCCGGCGGCGACTGACAGCCGAGCGCAAAGCTTCGCGGAGCAGCCCCGGGCGCGGACGCCGCGGGCAGGGAGGAGGCCGCCCGGCCTGGCACCGCGGTCGCGCGCTG